>NW_024623814.1:0-7383 GCF_008729295.1 Plectropomus leopardus
GACAGTTAAAAAAAATATATATATATTTTTCATAAATTAAAAATTTCAGTCCTTGTCTGAGATTGTAAAATCATAATTTGCATCATAATTAAGTTAGATTCGTCAAAATTTTTACGTCCCATCTTTTTTAACTAATGTTTTTTAACAAATCTCAGAATTTTGTGTTTAATTTTAACTAAGCAAGTCAAAATTCTGATGCGTCATAATTTTAATTTTATAGATTACAAAATCATTATTTTCACTTACTGTCTCAGTTTGACACTCAAAAAATATCAATTTGAATAAATACAAAACTTCTATTTAGCATCTTATTTTTACACACAAAATCAAAATACTGACTATATCGTTTTGATTTACCCTGAGTACTTTTTATCTACACTCCTAACAATTCATTATTGATTTAATTTTGTTGGTAGAAATGAGCTCCCGTGTTTACAGAGCCAGCAGAGCAGGCCAACGCACCAACCACAGATTGTAGCTTTAAACTGATCAACACAGACGTCAACTGTTTGTGCGTGTGTGTTTGTGTGTGTGTGTGTGTGTGTGTGTGTGTGTTGAGGTGAAGGGGGGGGGTGTAAAACATGGCTGCACAATGTACAGACACATATCAGCCAACTGTCGCCTCGGGGACAGACGGGCGACGCCGCCTGCTGACGACAGGGCTAAGCTAACACTAGCCGATCGCCCGCTAGCGTCCAGCCGCTAGCTGCTGCACTGACGTTTGTTTTCTCTACAGTGAAGCTAACACTAGCCTACTGCTAACTGACTGCTAGTAGCACATAGCAAGTGTATACCTGCTAGGTGTTAGCATTAATGTGGTTTTAAAGTTTTTTTCATGTTGGTACCTCAGACTGCTCAGTTATCATTGTTTTTATGATTATTACTGTTGTCATTGTTGTGACTAACACCCAGGGCATTTGGTTGAATCTACCAAAGTGCATTCCTTTACAAAGCTAGCCGAGAGCTAGCTGCTCAAACAGACAGACAGGTAGGAAGTAAGACAGAAAGCAAAAAGTAAGTGAATAGAGCGGCAACAAGAGAAGAAGCTGCCTTTCAGATAGTAAGGCCCTGTCTACATATATACGGATATTTATGAACAATGACCTTCGTTTTACAAAATATCTCCGTCCACTAGAATGTGAAAATGGCTCCAAACACTTTCGGGCCAGTAATCAACAAGACATCAAATACCCAAAAATATTTTGAGCATGCATAGTGCTATAGACCGAATCACAATGTTAATTTACAATAACTTCTGCATCATGTACATAGAATCTGCGCTGACCAAACTCTGCCTTAATTAATTCAATTTTAGTCGCTTAAAAAGGCCCAACCCCAAAAAAATCAATTGTTTAATAATGCTGTATTGACCATATTTCACTGCTTTACCTTGCCATCAGACAACCCTTTAACAGGTAACTAAAGCAGTTTCTCAAAGCAACCATTAGGTTTTTTAAATAAACTAATTTTATTTCACAGTATATGGGAGTTGCTGGTCTGCCACTGCTTCTGTCAGCTATTGTCTGAAAGGGGTGAAATTATTCAAGATATAGCATACATTGATGTTGACTTTTTTCTGTGACTAAAATATGCTTTGCTACGCCCCATCCACAGCAGCACATTGGTTAGCTTCTGTGGAGGTAGATTTAGTTTAATAAAGACGACAGCAAAGCAAAATAGTGCATAAAACAAGCACAGCAGAAATGTCAGATTGGTTGGATCACTGTGTTTAACTAAAACAACAACCCCAGGGTTGAAGTTGTTCTGTAGGCCGACGTGGAAGTTAGTGTCGTCAAAAAGTCTATGGGATTTTTCCATTGGATTTTGGAATCCTGCAGAAAATAAGCTCTGTGGCAAACTTAAGTTTTGGATACTTGCACATTATGTTCGGCAGGGTCATCTCTGCAAATGAATGCCACTTTTCAGATTTTTAAAGCCTAAATTCAATCGCCAGGAGTTAGAACGAACTACACCACAGTCACCACTAACATCAACATAACATCAAGGCTGAAAAGTCAGCATGCATCATTTAGCCACTCGTTAACGCTGTTGTTAAGACTCATAAAAGCTTCACAGTGGGGTATCTGCTGACGTATTTTATGTCATAGAACTAAACATGAAAGTCTCTTAAGTTGTGTTAACCACAGACCTTATTTTAGGCACCCACAGACCCATGGACTTTGAGACGAGGGAACAGGAAGTGCTAAAATGTTAGCAAATTTCCACATTTTAGGACTCATCACTTGGGTTCTTTATTGAAAACAGCAATGTCACTGTGATTTCGGTCTATACACGTTAGAATTTAGTCACCGAACTTCAACAACTTAGTGAATAAATATAAGGCCAATTGCAGCAATAATCTCCATTATAATTAATTATACATGACTCATCTTATAATTAACAACATGTAACCATAACCCTCTCTTTTAAGCTAATCGTGTTAGGTCGCTGGCTACCATCCTAAGCTAGCTACATGGTAACTTAAGGGTTAATGCTTGCAAAGTATGCTAACGATAGTTAAGTTGGGTGACATTCAAGAATTCTGAGCTTGTAATCCTTTGGAAGTATTAATTCGATAAAACAATAGCAAAACAAGGTATTTACTTTTTTATTTACACATATTTTCCATACTATTTTAGTCAACATAAAGTTGTTGTAAACGCTAAACTAAAATTCTGTTAGCATGTGGACGTGAGGCCAAACCACTGAAGAAAATATCCATTTTCAAAAATATTCGTACGTGTAGACAGCAGCCTCGAAATGGAAGGCAAAGATGTTTCGTTTTTTTAAAAAAAGTTTATTAACAGGCTGCAGTCACACAGGAACGTGAAGTCTGGTTTAACTGACCTCTTGGTAGCATTCAGAAAAAGTAAATTTTTCTGCTCATGTGTGAAAGCACCTGTAGCCTAACTGACCTGCTAGCTCGTTACCGTGCTATCCAGGTAGCCTACTAGCCCGTTAGCTGTTTTCGCTTCTATCGGGAGGTCTCCGTTAGCCGCTGTTAGCGTGAAGTTGCGCTGTATTTCTGTGACGTTTGCCAGCTGGGTTTTATTGTGGATTTTATCTGTAAATAATGTGGAAAAAATGTTTGAATAATGAATTTTTTGGGGTTTGAATGCGCTGCTGTGCCACGCCGCGGCCAGTTTTACAACGTACTGTATCTACTGTACAGAACACAGAAGTCGACACTTTTCTAGTGAGCCTTTGTTAAATTTTATTGTGGTGGAAAAAAATATTATTATTATTATTATTAATAAAACAATTTTATTGTTTATCTTTACACATTGTTTCTTTTCATGAGTCTGTGTGTGTAAAAATGAACAAGTTGTTTGGATTTTTAAACTATGTGTCAAATCATGTTTTTAGATTTGATCAAAAATGTGTTTATATAGTGTTTCCATGGTCATGGAAAACCTGGAAAAGTCATGGAAGTAGTAAAAATGAAATTGTTACAGTAATCTCCTGAGGATGACCTTTCACTTAATATCACTGTCACTCATTTCTCATGTAAAAACATGTCATGGTTCCAACTTTACAAACTTTTCCTTTAAATAACGTTGAATATTGTAATGTATAACTTACTTATCTCAACAAAAGCTGTGAAGGTGTCACTGGGGTCATTGTGACACCATTTCTCAGTATTTTCACATTTTTTTTACAAATAATTGAGAAAATAATGATCCGAGTAATCCATAATTTAAAAAAAAAAAAGTAAACTCTTTGAAATCTGGGAAAAACAGCTTGATTTCTTTCAAAAACATAGGAAGAAAGCAAAGAGCAATTTAAGAAATGACCCAAAAATTAGCAAGAAATTAGTAAAAAGTGACAAAATTACCTGAAAATCAGCACAAAAAAATAATACAACAACAAAAAGTAAAGCTGAAATAAAACAAGGAAATTACCTTAAAAAATGCTTAAAACTATAATAATTCAGTTAAATTATATAATTAAGATTATTAGACATATAGCTTTAAAAAAAATCTAAATCCACAAATTCTTCAAAAATTGCAGATTATTTCTTGCCAAGTTGCTCTCAGCCTTTTTTTCCCGTGTTTTTGAAAAAAATCAAATCAATTTTATTCCAAATCTGATAAAAAAAAAATTTAAATATATATTTAGATATATAATTTCCAAACATCACAATACAGAAGAAGGTGGGGGAACATTTTGGTAAAACCCTGGAGGGCGGATGCTCTTACAGGTAATAATCCGTCCAACTCCATCAAACATCTACACACGAAGAGAGAGGAGTCCCAAATTATAGTCCTGAGTGGTTACCATGACAACACACAGCTGACTCACAGGTGCTAATGAATGCAGAGTTGTCATGGAGGAGGAGGATGTGACATCACAGCCGATAAATACAACACACACACACACACACACACAGAGTAAAAATAACTTATATTTGCAAAGACTGATGTGGAAACTCAACTGACTTTTAATTTGACCATCTGATTTTCCCTCTACTGCCACTATGAACTTGTGGTTATGAGTGAAATGTCATAATTATAATAACTTCACTGATCCCTTAACTTTTGATTAAACCCTTTGAGGTTTGAGCATTTTGTTTAAATTGCTTGGTTTATTTAAAAAAAGGGAAGAAAGACAATGAGTAAGGGAAGAAGAAATGACCTGAACAAAATTACCTGAAAACTAATTTAAAAAAGTAGATTTTGAAAATTAAATAAAAATCTAGTAAAAAAATAAATAAATAAATTTTAAAAAAAACAACAGCAACAAGGAAATGACCTGGAAAAAGTGCTTAATTTTTGTAACATAATTTTAAATATTGGAAATATTAAAAGCTGCACCAGAGTGTCCTATAAGCAAGTTTACATCTGTCATCCCTGTGCAGGAAAATAGCATCACTGTTAAGAAACTGTAAAAATATCAGTGGTTTGCAAATTTAAAACTCCTAAATTTATTCTGGCGACGGGGCTGATATATCAGAGTTGTTTCTGCAGTCTGGACGTGTAAATGATGAGCGACACTTTGTTGCTGAGTCAGCGAACGTCTCCTCTGACGTGGTGATGGAGGTTAATCTGGATCCTGTTCTTCTGACGAGATTCAACTCTGTGTGTGTGTGTGTGTGTGTGTGAGTGAGTGTGAGTGAGTGTGTGTGAGAGACCGTCATGATCTCCTGCTGAGCTCTGAGCTACATCCAGTTTTAAATAGACACACACACACACACACGTAACCTGAGAGAGTGCGACTTGCTGCAAGGGATTATGGGTCCAAATTAATATCCACTTACTGTTCAAATGTGCTTCTCTCGGGTTGTGTGTGCATCCTGTCTGCTCAAATAACCTCGACATGACTTTTATTATAAACCATAAATTCAAACGCTCCTTCACAAGAAGCAGTCACACAGACTTTGTTTTTACCTTTTAGCAGCTGTTACCTGTTTTAAACGCTCGTGTGACTCAACCAGCTCCTTAAAAACGAAGAGACATTCCTTCGCTCTGACTTTGAGTATCACCTCCACCCGCCTCAGGATGCAGACGTTACACACGTTACACACGTTACACACCTGCCAGCACTCTCCCGTGTGTGTTTGAGCCCCGCGGCAGCAGCAGTGACTCAGACCAAACGCACCTGTCAACCCTGAACTTCTCTCCAGACATGTTTTTAACCGCGTTTGTCAACAAAAACAAGCTGTGCTTAACCCTTAGGGCGTGCTTTAATATCACACACACTCGACTCGCTCTGCACGCAAAATGTGCTTTGCAAAATCAAAATCAAGCTTTAGAAGTATTATAATTAAGATTATTTTCTACTTTCATTCAGTTAATTTTTAAACCAACATCAGTGCGAATCATAAATATTAAATATTCATTCATTTTCATAACTTTAACCCTTTAAATGCCAGAATTTTGTCATGATGCCACTATGTTTTTAGATGAAAAAAACAAAAAAAGAATTATTTTCTTTGATTTAACACAGCCTGGGGTATGTCAGTGATTTACAGCAACGTTAGATTTTGTGAGTTTTAACAGGCTGCAAAAATAAATAAGCGACCAAATACGAGTAAAGCGACGCAGGGTTAAAAGGGGTGAGAGGCACCTTAGAGAGCTTCCACTGTTTTTAATGCAAAGTTCAGTCTTTTAACCCTTTGAAACCTGAGCAAATTGGGGCAATGAGCAACTTAACAAGAAATAACCCAAAAATTAGCAAGAAATTAGTAAAAAGTTCCAAGAAAATCACCTGAAATTAAAAATATATAAATAATTATATAAACATCAATTAAATCTGTTCATCCAACTGCACATTTGTGCTCAAGGTGAGAAGGGGACGGACGGACAGACGGACGGACAGAAGTGAGTTTTGTCTGTTTGTGTAGCATTTTGTCTATTTCCTTTTTACATGTTTGTAAAAATAAAAATCAAATCAATACATCAATTGTTTTGTTTTTGTCTGATTTTTGAACATTTCAAGGACTTCTTGGTTTCTAGGATTTTAGGACATTTCTAGGATTTTAGGACATTAGGGGGTTATCTAAGACCTCTGTTGGGAGTGCGGGGATCTGGCTGGCACTTTTTTCTGATAAACGAGCTCTACTTCGACACCTTCTGCATACTAAAATTACAAAAAAAATCACATCACTATATTTTCACTGTGAATTAAAATGGTTGGGGGACCGCCTGGCAGGGGCCGTATTTGGCCCACGGGTCGTAAGTTGAGTATCACTGCTCTACACGAAGGCATCAAGATTTTTATTTACGTGCCAAAGACACGACTTTGTGGTTTGGCGAGCTAATAAGAAGGAAACTGTCGGCCTCGCCGGATGGAAAGTATAAATAAACCTTCTTCTTCTGCTCATTGAGAACATGGAAAAACCTGACAGGCCAAACTGTGGGCGAAGAGAGCCCCCGCCGCGCAGAGGTCAGCTGACAAGATGACGGATCTGTCTGTCAGGGAGACGACTGGTACCCCCCGCCAGCTGTCCCAGCATGCACCGGGCTGTCACCTGAGCAGGTGGAGGGGGGTGAGCGGGGGTCTGACCCACAGACCCAGATAACAAAGAGAAAGGAGAGCGAGAGAGCCGACGAGGGCAGAGACGAATAAGAAGCAGGTGTCACTGGCGGCCATGTTGGCTCCTGGCAGGAAAGTTGTTGCCGTGGTAACCGGTGGCTGGTGTTTTGTTTATGTTGTCACGGTGATGTTTTGACCAAACTGTGTCCGTTTGGCTCTTTGTGTTTTTTCATTCATTCGTCCATTTACAAACCAAACTTTTACTGACCGACTTCTCGCTCATTTCGACCATTTTTAGCCCCAAAAACTCACCCAAACTCTAAATACGCCATTTAAATTCATACGAAACACGTTCTGACCGTTAAAACCATTTTAACCCTTCAGCAAACATGATAAACAAATCTAAAT
>NW_024623815.1:0-1758 GCF_008729295.1 Plectropomus leopardus
TCAAAATTTTGATGTTTGTTTTTTCAATTTTATTTGTTTTACTAATTTTGGGGTTAGTGGTTGCTGATTTTTGTTTGTGTTTCCTTTTTTGATGATTTTTCACTGTTTGGTACTATTACTTTTCATACTTAAAGTACGTCTGATGATACTTGTACTTAAGTAAGATTGTCAATGCAGGACTTTTACTTGTAACAGAGCATTTTTTAGTACTTTTGATTAAGTAAAGTTGCTGAATACTTGGTCCACCACTGATGAAATGTGGCGATATTTTTTCATTCACATTCAGCACATCCTCACACCTGCACCATCAAAGACCTCCACAGTGAGAAATGTGACTCCTCATTCTTTCTCTTTTTTCACTTCCTGCTTTTCTGTGAATGTCTTTCTCCTCAACAACCTCTCCCCCGACTCCTCCCATCCTCCCCCATCTCTCCCTTCCTCTCCTCCCCGTGTTGTTTTGGTTTTGGGGAAATGAGAACCAGATGTTGCTTATTGTGCAGAAGTCAGCGACGGAGGGAGGGGGTGAGTGAGGGAGGGTTGGTGGGTGCTTCGGGGGGCGCCAGGTGAGGTCAGTCTGCTCGGATGGAGGCCGCAGGATGAGACAGATGTGGCAGCTTTTGTAGATTAGCTGACAGGCTGCTGTAGTTTCACCCGCAGACCAGAAACTGGGAGGGTTTCCTGGCAGATAACAGCAGGACGGGGCTGCAGGAGGATGCAGGAGTCAGGGGGGGTTTTGGAGTTTCTGATTCAGCAACTCTGTTCCCAAAGACCGCTTCCTGACCTGGGTGTTCCTGGAGTTTGGGGCACCCTGGGCAGCATGTTTGACAAAAATTACCCAGCCTAGACATTTGAACTGTGTATGACTGTATGAGAACTGGAACTGGAGGCTGCAATTATCTTTGTTTGTTGCTCGCTGGACAGTAAACCACGTGGCATCATTGGTACTTGAGATATTTGTATGATTGTTAGTATTTTTTTGGTATCGCAAAATGTTGTATTTTAGAAGATAGAAGATAAAAAATAGATTTGAAGTACTCACATCCTTAAGTAAAAATGCTGTGTTACATGCAAAAGTCTTGCACTCAAAATCTCNTCAAAATTTTGATGTTTGTTTTTTCAATTTTATTTGTTTTACTAATTTTGGGGTTAGTGGTTGCTGATTTTTGTTTGTGTTTCCTTTTTTGATGATTTTTCACTGTTTGGTACTATTACTTTTCATACTTAAAGTACGTCTGATGATACTTGTACTTAAGTAAGATTGTCAATGCAGGACTTTTACTTGTAACAGAGCATTTTTTAGTACTTTTGATTAAGTAAAGTTGCTGAATACTTGGTCCACCACTGATGAAATGTGGCGATATTTTTTCATTCACATTCAGCACATCCTCACACCTGCACCATCAAAGACCTCCACAGTGAGAAATGTGACTCCTCATTCTTTCTCTTTTTTCACTTCCTGCTTTTCTGTGAATGTCTTTCTCCTCAACAACCTCTCCCCCGACTCCTCCCATCCTCCCCCATCTCTCCCTTCCTCTCCTCCCCGTGTTGTTTTGGTTTTGGGGAAATGAGAACCAGATGTTGCTTATTGTGCAGAAGTCAGCGACGGAGGGAGGGGGTGAGTGAGGGAGGGTTGGTGGGTGCTTCGGGGGGCGCCAGGTGAGGTCAGTCTGCTCGGATGGAGGCCGCAGGATGAGACAGATGTGGCAGCTTTTGTAGATTAGCTGACAGGCTGCTGTAGTTTCACCCGCAGACCAGAAA
>NW_024623816.1:0-5380 GCF_008729295.1 Plectropomus leopardus
GTTATTATTACTGTAACCACCATCAGCGACTCAGCATATTTCTGTTTTTCTGCCGCATCATGACTCAGCTCAGTTCAGTTACATAAATCTAAAAAATTAAATCAAATTAAAAAATAAATAAAGAAATTAATAAATAAATAAATAAAAAAAAAAAATAATTCTTTTATTCATTTTTTCTTTATGTCTTTTTTTTTGCTCATTTTTAGATCATTTTCTTGTAACTAGTTTATTAATTTCTTGATCATTTTTTGGGTCATGTTTTGTGACGTTTCGGTGTTAACTGGTGAAGACGCTGTTCATCCAAAATGAATATTTGATGATTATGATTAGGGCTGATGTTGGTTGAAAAAACTAACAATGAAAACAGAAAACAATATTAATGTATAATAATGTATAATTTCTTTTAAAGTAAAAAAAAAAAAAAACGCTTTTTGTGCACACTGCGATACTGCGTGATAATAAAGTGGACCCTAAAGGGTTAAATGTCAAACTAAGTAACACTACAAAATGATCCTTGTCTTTAAATAAGTAGGTTAACCTGAGTAACTTTAAAGTACAAGTAGGTCATATTTTACTCCATAAAAGTAAATAAATTACTTTGTTGACTTCCACAATTGAGTACAGCTCATTCATTTAGGCTTTAATGTAAGTTTAACATTTTAAATTCCCTTTAAAATAATATGAAAAACTTCATTTTTACTATGTGTTCATAAATATGGTATTCAAATAATTACCATAATTATGAACAGGGCTTTTTAAGTTGATAACTGTTAGTACTTAATATATAAACTATTTCCATTTTTCGATTAAATGAGAATAAATATGTGTTGCTGTTAGCTAACATTAAGTTAAACAGGTAAAAACAGGCGTTAGCTTAGCGAGCCTCCAGGCTATTAGCTCCTGAAGCTAACCGTTAAACGCACCGATGTTAGCTTCGATCCTAGCTGCATTTCCAAACTTGTGGTCGGTGGAAACGTCGGATTAAAACGTTAATTTCATCCCGGGTAAAAGGTTTTCACTCTGAGCAGACTGTTAGACATCGACGGAATCACGAAAATGACTTTAAAAATGCAACCTGCTGCTAAAAAGCGCGTTTCGACGAGACCGCTTCGGTTGAAAACACTAAATATCACAGTAGGCGCCGAGGTTCTCGCTGCTAACGATTAAAAGCGAACACTTTAAGTCAAGTCAAGTCAAGTCAGTTTTATTTATAGAGCCCATTATCACAAAACATGGTTTGCCTCAGAGGGCTTTACAGAGTACGACATCCCTCTGCCCTCAGACCCTCACATCACCGAGGAAAAACTCCCCAAAAAGAACCCCTGTAACGGGGGAAAAAAAGAGGAAGAAACCTCAGGAAGAGCGGCAGAGGATAGTGAGGGATCCCTCTTCCAGGACGGACAGACGAGCAATAGATGTCGTAAATAGCAAATGAAGGCCTTTAGTCACTAAAGCATTAAAATAATTAATTACGGAAAAAGTGGGAGATATTAACACTCACTGGAGAAAAGACAGCCCTCTTAGTGAGTTATCAGGTGGGGAGATGGTTATATCAGGTGAGTGTACGTGACAGAAAACATGATTTATTCCGACTGACGGAGAGGAGCGAAACACGTTTAAACTCCACCATGGATGTATTACAGTGAAATCTGGATACAGCCTCCTTCATTCCTACGACAGCTGCTCAATGCGGCTCAATGGCGCATGAAGCAGAGAAAACCCGTTTTCCGGGTTTAGAAAAGTGTAAAATACCCGGATCTACTGGCCCATAGAGCATGCGTAGAAGTGATTAATGAAAAAAAAACGGTCCATTGGATTTAATGGAGATGACGAAACTCTGTCAGCACCGAATCTTTCCGATTGGCTCGACCGCCATTTTGCAGGCGTCTTGGAACGCCACTGACGTCATGCTTAACTACGTCATCACATTCGAGAACTCTGCCTTTGAAGTTTGATTACATCACTGCTTTCGTCACATTCAAAGCGTAGAGAGATTATGAATAGAGGTCAGATTAGACATTTGTCACTGGCCATCTGGTTTGCGTTGAGCCTCCTCAAACTTGAGAACTGGTGTTTTCAAAACCGAGAAACATAATCCAGTCAATTATCGTTATCTGCTGGAATGGAATTCTCCGATTGGGTCGTGAATGTGGGTGCGTGGGCCCAGGTTTCCCCTTCTTCATCTCCCATTTCCATTGCTTTCTCGGATGAGCGGATCATCACTCTTTCTCCCTCATCTTACACCAGTGTCCCACTATTCGCAATGGACGATTTCCCATGTTTTGCTCTTTCCCCAGTTAATGAGGAAAGTAGTTCAAAGGACACACTTGGCCCAGAATCACAGCAGCCTGAGGACAGAGATTCAGAGGGAACTGCTACTGTCCATCCCAACAAAAGGGCAAGATGGGCAGGTCTTTGGTCTGATATTAGGAGAACAATTAAAGGTGGTTGGTCCTCCACTAGAAGAGGAACTGCAACTCTTTGTTCTGCTATTAGAAAAAGATTTAAAAAACGGTTTTCCCAACTACAAGATATGTTAATAGAGTTATTCAGGAAAAGCCCTGAGTTTCCTGACGTTCACTACAGGGATAATTTATGTTTACTCTGTTTTTGTGGGGCTGATATAACGATAGATTAATTCCCATTCAGTACCAAAGACCCACAGCAGACGATTGTAGTATATATGGTTTTCTCCGGGTGCTCCTGTTTTTCCAAATTCTAATTAAATTAGAAAAAAAAAAAGTTTAATGAATAGCCAACAGTTCCCTCTTAAGCTGCCTTCATGTGAATAATTTGATGGCAAATTCATTCACATTCAGTACCAAAGACCAACAGCAGACGATTGTAGTATATATGGTTTTCTCCGGGTGCGCCGGTTTTTCCAAACTTTAATTAAATGTGAAAAAATAATTAAATTGATAACCAACAGTTCCCTCTCCAGCTGAGTGTAACATTTTTACGTTTCCATCAGAGTCTGTCTGATAGATGAGCATTGATGAAACATTGCTTGTCCATTTTGTATTAATGCTGATGCTGACAATGTGATTGGCCTGTTCTTGGTATTTTTGGCCTGTTAACACACTTTGCCTTGTAGCATAACTGATTTTGAAGCATTAAAGCACTTTTTTGGTTGCAGTCAAGTTGTAACTGTTAGGGCCCGCTTTAATTTTACACACACTGGCACTGCTTTGAGCAGAAAATGAGCTTTTCAAAATCAAGCTTTAAAAAATATCATACATAAATAGGATTTTCTACTTTCACTGAGTTTATTTTTCAACTAATATCAGTCCTGATCATAAAAATTAAATATTCATTAATTTTCAGAATTTTAATTCTTTAAAGTCCAGATTTTTATCATGATGCCACTATGTTTTTAAATTAAAACTATTATTTTCAATATACTGCATGCTTAGTAGATTATCATTTATTTTATTTGATTATTTTTTGATTATCACACTCTGGGAAATGTCAGTGATCAGCAGCTACATTGACTGTGACAGGTCACCTAGTGGAAATAGCATGTATTTCCTCTATATGCCAAATATGGTCAAAATGACCTCATCAGGTGGAAAATAGTCAAAATGACAAATTCAGAGTCAAAAGCCCAGAATGACACCCAGAAATAATACAAGTCCTGTTTTTCTGCTCTGATGGCTGTGGGATCAAAAATGTCAGTTTGAATGGGTTTCAATGGAGCATTTTTGGACCTGAACAGTCTGAATGTAACTATTTAGTTTCCACGGTGTATTTTAGACTTATTGTAGGAGCTGAGCTGCAAATTCACTGATTACACTCAAATACACAATCTGGACTACATTTAGGACACATGCATCAACACAGACAAAACTGAAAAATTAGTGAATGAAAATGAGTAATGAAAAGCACGTAAAATGTGTTAAACAATCCCGCGGAGTCAGTAATTGCACCTCACAAAAAAACAAAACAAATGAATACCAGAATATATATATCTGCATAAAGTGGGCAGGCTGCTACTTAAAATCTTGCTGCAGTCTGCAGCAGGAAGCAGTCCTGTCCCTCCAGGAAGTCTGTCCAGGTCCAGGTTTGGCAACTTTGGGAATATTTTCCTGATATTTTCACGTGACATCATCAGTGGACAGTCATGCTTTCTATTATTATAAATCTGAATACAACAACACCCGGATCTACCGGCCCATAGAGCATGCGTAGAAGTGATTAACGACAGCCGAACGTGGCCGAGTGTACCCGAGCACTGACTCCGGCTCACTAGCTCGCTCACACAAGTTACCCGAGTGCTCGAAGCGAACAGCACTCGTTCACAAGCATTTCTCTCATAGTAGCTTAGCTTATTAGCAACAGTAGCTAATCTGCGATATAACGACAGCGGTGCTGTTGGTTTACATATTTACATGATAATGATTTATTTAATTTATGTCTATATTTTATTTTTATTTTCAATGATGGACCAAGGAGTGTGCCAACAAAATAGTTAAACAGAATAGAATACAACAGAATAGTTATATGTAATATATGATATGTCACCTTCATTATTGTTGCTGTTGTTATAGTATAATAATTATATTTATTTGATCTATTTTGTGAACATGTTGTAAATTAATAGCTACATTATTTAATTCAGGTTTTTGTAAAGTGAAGTTCACACTTAAAAGTATTTGTGTGTAATAAAAGAACTCAGTCCATTATAAACTTCCAAAATGTGCAGAAATACGACAGAGGGCATGACCTCAGTGTGGATAGAGACATACATCTTCCCTCCCTGCTGCCATCCCACAGAAATCCCAGAGGAATTCTGGGAATGAGGAGCGGCAGAGGCGGGCCTCAGTGTTCAGCCAGCAGCTGGCATCCAGTTATCAGAGAAAACACGTGAAATTAAATCCAGAGAGGAGAGAGGCGGCTGCAATCTGTCAGACCTGCCAGAGACGCTGTGTGTGTGTGTGTGTGTGTGTGTGTGTGTGTGTGTGTGTGTGTGTGTGTGTGTGTTTAGGCGCTCAGTGTGAAGGTGTTTCAGCTGACAGACTGCAGCTAACAGCTGATTATCAGGAGGGAGAGACTGATAACAAATAACAGGAGGAATAACAGTGACATCATCAGTGACATCATCAAACCAAACCTCTGCTTTATGTTCAATTTTCTGTCAAAGTTTCCTTTAACTTTATCATTTGTTTGATCCATAAAGAGTTTAATGAATGTCAGTTAATTAATTAGCTCCTCCCTTCATTAACTAATAGTATAGTTACAATGATATGACACTTTAAGAATACTCTATTACAAGTAAAAGTACTGTTTTCCAACATGTTGCTAAAGTAGAAGTAACAAATAATAATAAAAGGATTATTTATATTATTATATTATTTTTTCTTTAAACTACTCAAGAAAGCCG
>NW_024623817.1:0-2448 GCF_008729295.1 Plectropomus leopardus
GTTGAACATTTGTGTTGACCAACCAAATCTGATTGGACTGACATAATTCTGAGTCGGGTACAGCCCTACAGGAAATTGCCATTACTTTTTGCAACATCCTGCAAGAAATCCATTTTCACTTTACAGTTCCTTAAGGGAGGAAACAGACATTAAATACATTTAACCCCCAAAATTTGACACTTATGCTCACAGACAGGACAACTACTTTAAGCTAATCAGCACACAAATACGCAGTTTCTGCTCTGACATTTCAAAGGACGGAAGTGACCCTTGAAACAATAAATTGCATCATGTCTCGTTCATTAAAAAGGAAACCCCCGTTTCCCACCATCAGCCGCAGCAGTTTAACACCTTTTGTCTGCCACATAGGAGACAGTCAGCATGTGAAGTGTGAAGCGTGAGTGTGTGTGCGTGTGTGTGTGTGTGTGTGTGTGTGTGTGAGACCTTTTGGCTCTCTTGGTGATTTCTCCTGCGAGCAGCCCGGCGTTGCCAAGAGGGTTCTTCAGGGCCTTCTGTAAACTCTTCAACTGGTTTCCAGCATTCTGGAGGGAAGCAAAGAGGGACATGATCATCTGTCATTAGACGGGTTTTCATTAATGCTGAATTTGTGAATATAAAATACGCCTAATGGAAACATGTCAATTTTGAAAAAACTCAAAAAAAGTTACGCTCACATGAGGTAATATTTCAGGTGATTGGAAAAAGCCACAGTTGTAGTCACCTCCCAATTGCGTTTTATCGACATTTAAAAAATATTGCTTAAGTTTTGTGCAAATCTGCAAAGGAGACCTGTGTCGTGTCAGACAATTTCCTGAATTCTGCACGGCCGCGATACTTTGTCCAATCAACAACTTTACCGCAAATTTGACTCAATTCATCATAAAGCAGCACACAGTGTATTGATCCACTCAGCCTCGCTCTCTCAGTCTGTGTTTATCACGAGACTTCAGTTGGCACAGTGACTGGGAAAACTGTTAGCATAATGCTGCTTTTACCAACCGTTTATTAACGGAGACCAGTTTTGGTCCGCCTAACTTTATTGTCCAATGAAGCTTGTGTAATCAACTTTTTTTTTTTTTTTTTACATTTTTGTTTTATTTTACACCAATATTGGGTCTAAAATGCATCATATCATGATGTGCATCCCATGTAATTGTAGCTTAAAGGATTAAAAAAAAAATAATCAGAATTTAGATCACAACTTTTTTACAAAAGCTGCCACAAAACCAGACATTTCAGGCCACAACGAAAACAAAAAAACAGCTTGCAAAATCCTGGAGGTACTAAGTGATGACATCCAACATGAACACACAATTTTCTGCCAAAGTCAGAACAGTTTCTTTCTTTTTTTTCATTTCTGTATCTCGGTGTATCTCCTTATAAGTGCATAAAATTGCATCACTCATTCAGCAAAGATCTGAATCAGACTGTGATGACAGTCCTTGGTTGAAATTCCTTCAAGGTTTCATTGAGACATCGTGCGTTCATGAAAATGTGACGGACAGACACTTTAAAAACGTAATCCCTCCTGCATCAGCTATCGCCGGTGCAGAAGCATAAAAAACTTTGGAAACAGTGTATTCATAACGGCATGAAGTCTGAGTTTTTTGCTCACAGAGAATACTTTTATATACATTTACGTCATTATTTGACACTATAAATATCCAATATTTTAACATTATACTGTATATTTAGGTCAGAAAACAAGGAAAAGCACAACAGATCGCCTTTTAAAAGGGGAATACATTAACAACACAAGGAAACAGATCATTGCTGTAAAATAAATATAAGGAAGTTGCTTCTTGATGGCACATCTTTAAATCTAAAAGACGTTGCAGCAGGAAGTTTCATCAAGTAGAAATCACTTCCTCTCTACAGAACATTTGTACTTTTCCACACAGACATTATCAGATCACCAGCCAAGTAAAAAAAAAAACAAAAAAAAACAAAGAGGTTTCACTTGTTGGATTATGTAAGTATATGATACAATGTTCATGTTCATGTTCATTCCTTATTTCTTGTTTATTCCTTACATAAAAAGATAAGATACAGTCTCACAATAACTCAATATTCTAGTTAACAGTTTAACGTTTTGTATGATAAACTAACCTTTGGGGTCAGCAGTGTGAGTGAAAGCACGAGTTCTGGATGACAGTTTAACATTTTGTATGACGATCTAAACCTGGGGTGCCAGTGGTGTGAGTGAAAGCATGACGTGAAGAGAGCTTGAGATATGGAGATGGGAGGAGGAGATGTGTTGGATGCATGGGGTCAAAAGGGGAATGGATGTGTGGTGCCTATAATTTTGTTCAATAGGACACCTAGATGGGAAAAACAACTCCTAATAAGGGATTGTCCTTGAAGTTGGCCAATCCCAAAAGTGATGCCATGCCGAAAGGGGGGCCAGATAACGAGGGGAGCCAACCAGAAGATGATTCTACCTTCATT
>NW_024623818.1:0-1138 GCF_008729295.1 Plectropomus leopardus
ATATATAGATATGAAGTAAGTCATTAAGTATTTGGCCATTTCTGTTGCTGTATGTTTTATGTTTTGGTCTGTTTTTGTGATATATTTTCTTTATTTCCTTTTTCACATGTTCAAAATTAATAAAAATCAAATCCATTTTTAAAAAAAATATTGTTCTTATTGTTGTTATTATTATTGTTATTATTGTTAATGATATTAAAAATAGATCTGTTTTAGTCAATAAAATGTATGAAAGTTGAAAGCTCATGAGGTCAGTGCAGCTGATGAAGTTGTTCGTGTGGTCGTCTTTTGTCTTTTGTCTTTTGTCCTCAGATGTTGTTTGATCAGACTCAGAGAGCCATCAGCCAGCAGCTCACCAACCTCTGCACACAGTAGGTCCAACAAACACACACACACACACACACACACACACACACACACACATACACACATTCAGACACACACATTCACACACACACACACACACACACACACACACACACACACACACACACACACACACATAATGACGTCTTGTTGTGCATAAATAAAGATATTTATTTTTTTATGATGATGGCGATGGCGTGTGTCTCCGAGGTTCCTGCCTCAGCTGCTGGAGACCAGGAGGGAGTTTGTGCGGATCGGGGAGGACCTGGAGACGGCGGCGGCGAAGAACGCTCAGGTGTCTCGGCACAAAGCCGGAGACGCTGAGCGGGCGAGTCACCTGCTGCTCGCCACACGTAAATGTTACCAACACTTCGCTCTGGACTACTGTCTGCAGGTACACACACACACACACACACACACACACATGCACACACACTCACTCACACAGCCGCCATCATATGACATCATCACACGTTTTATTTACATGTTGAAATAAATTGATTGATGAATAAATTAATTGACGACGTGAAATATTCTTTTTTTTTCAGCTCAACACGTTTAAGACGCAGCAGAGAGTCGACATCTTAAACTCAGTGAGTTTATAAAGTTTACAGTCTGAGAGGAGGAGAGAGGAGGAGAGGAGGAGAGGAGAGGAGAGAGGGGAGGAGAGGAGAGAGGAGAGGGGAGGAGAGGAGAGAGGAGGAGATGATAAGTGGAAAAGGATCGGATGTGAAAAAGAAGTGATCAGTGGTAGAGGAGGAGGTGATGATGA
>NW_024623819.1:0-1232 GCF_008729295.1 Plectropomus leopardus
CACACACACCCGAGGGAGCGAGCAGCGATAACCCAGTCATTATCATACTTTCATAATTCCATTTAATAATTCAGCTTAGCCGCGGCAGCAGCTGGGTGTTGAGGAATAATTGAAGTCGGCTGTGGTGAAAAATCTGCGGCTGAATTATGAGGAATCACTGCGCTAATAATGTAAAGGTACATTATGAGGAATAATTCAACTTTGGAGCAGCTCAAAGGCAAATCAGAGGAAATAATTCAGATAACAAAATGGTGTGAAATCCTCATCCTGACACAAACTGTGACGGCAGTTCGACCTCAGACGATGATATTCAGACGTATTCGGGAATAACAGAAACGAGAGAATAATGGAGAATTAATAATAGTTCATCAGGCCTCGCTAATGAGGCTGTGATGCTCATTACACACTGAAAAACAGAAATGTTTGATGAACGAAAACATTAACTGTAGATTCTGGATCATGATTCAAGGTTGGAGGAGAGTCGTCAAAGTGCGTTTGGTGCATGTTCGGCCATATTACCCTCTGAATCTCTAAAAATGGTCCTCCAGCGCCCACAGTGGTATGTTTCCTTACTGTGATGCCATTTCTTGGAGTATTGCAAATGCTTCATATCTCTAAAACATGTACAACCTGAGCTAAAAGGTTATGTAAGTCTGTAAACTATAATTATAAAAGTACTGAAACTGTGTCATTAAAATACAAAAATCAGATTTTACATAATATCCAAAAGATTTGAAAATGTAGAAACATAACCTAAATATTTCTCAACATTCATAAGTTACCACAACTATATATATAATGTATCAATTTTTTGATCTAAGTGTTTAATAATTGTGACGGATCAATCATTCGTTCCTCCGGTGCCACGGCACATTTTGCATAATTTTGCACGACATGTAACATAATGCGATGACATAATCACAAGCGTATAATATGATAACATATTTATTAACATTCTGCTGCAAAAAAACAATATTTAAGTTAATAAGAAGTCTTTCCTATTTTTTAATAGTTTTGAATTTTGAGGGTATTTTTTTCTAGATTTTTCTGAATTTTACTTTTCATGATTATTCTTACTTTCACTTGACTAACATTTTTTTATGCAGAACTTTTATTGTTAACAGAGTATTTTCACAGTGTGGTTTTAGTAATTTTGGTAAAGGAGCTGAAAACTTCCTTCACCACTGTGTGTGTGTGTGTGTGTGTGTGTGTGTGTGTGTGTGTGTGTGTGT
>NW_024623820.1:0-3906 GCF_008729295.1 Plectropomus leopardus
GACACTCAGAGACACAGAGACACTCAGAGACACTCAAAGACACTCAGTGACACAGAGACACACAGAGACACACAGAGACACACAGTGAGACAGGTAGACCAGTGATATTCAATCTACGGCCTGCGGGCCAAATGTGGACTTTGATAGGGTGACGTGTGGCCCCCAAATATTCTCTAATTCACAATAAAAATAAAGTGATGGACTCTGTGAATAGTTTTCGTCCTTTTGGTTTCCGACGCAGATAAGACACTAATGTCCTAAAATACTAGAAATGTGCTTATATTCTATAAATGTCCTAAAATCCAGGTAAAGTCCTAAAATCCTATAAATGTCTCACAATCCTTGAAAAGTCCTCAAATCCTAGAAATGTACAAATATCCTACAAAAGTGCTAAAAACCTAGAAATGTCCTAAAAATCCTAAACATCCTAAGATCCTAAAGTGTTCTAAGTATTTCGGGGGTAGAGGGTCAGACAGAGAGACAGACACACACAGACAGACAGAGAGACACAGACAGACAGTAGGACATGCAGAGGCTGATTACAGGTCAGACGTCGAGGATTTTAAGGTTTGTGGGCTCACAAATGTGTATTTACGTGTTGAGGAGAAACGCCTCTGCGAGCTGACAGTGATGACATCAGTCTGTTTAAAATGAATCCAACCTGTCCACCTGCTGCAAAGCATGCTGGTCTTTTTCCCTGCTCTCTGTCTGCAGGAATTAGTGCCGGACCATCAGACTGAGAGTCCATTTAGTCCGTCTTCTTCTGCTGCTCATGTTGGCTGTTTTCCGTCGGGGATATTCTGCCAACCAATAACGGCCGGACGCGGCTGTGCTCATCAGATTCTTTCAGAAAGTTAAAAAAAAAAAGTTGGATGCTGTTAATAAACGGACGGTCAATGGGCACGCATTTCTAGACTTCTGACTACTCGACGCTACATTTCACATTTGCAAACTCACTGTGAAATCACTGCAAAATTACTTTGCCGAACTTTTTCAAGACTCACTGCAAAGTCAGCCTGAAAACACTGCAAAAGTCATTGTAGAATCACCTCAGAACTCGTCAGAACTGCAAAATCACAGCAGATCCATCCATCCATCCATCCATCCATCCATCCATCCATTTTCTTCCACTTATCCGGGGTCAGGTTGCGAGGGCAGCAGCCTAAGCAGGGAACCCCAGACTTCCCTCTCCCCGGGCAGTTCGTCCAGCTCTTCCGGGGGGATCCAGAGGCGTTCCCAGGCCTGTCCTGGGTCTTCCCCGGGGCCTCCTACCGGTGGGACGTGCCCTGAACACCTCACCAGGGAGGCGTCCGGGAGGCATCCTAATTAGACGCCCAAGCCACCTCATCTGGCTCTTCTCAACACGGAGGAGCAAACTTGCTGTGAAATCACTGCAGAGTCACTGTAAAATCTGAAAGATATCACTGTGAAATCACTGAACGCAGTGCCAACCTGAAATTGCGACAAAGTGGCTCCGAACTTATAGTAAAATGACTGCAAACTCAGCCTGCAATCACTGCAAAATCACTGCTACATCACTGCAGACCGATTGTAAACTCACTGAAAATTGGTGGAGAAATTATTGCAAAATTGTTGCAAAATCAAGGCACAATCACTGTAAGATCTGCAAACTCAGCCCATAATAACTGCAAACTTGCTGCAAACTACGTGCAGACTCACCACAAATCACAGCAAACTCAGCCTGAAATCACACGCTGCAGAATCGCTGCAGAATCTGACAAATATCACTGGACTCACTGAGTTCGTTAAACGTATGTTAAAATCACTGCAAACGCGATATGACGGCGTCTCCGAACCTTCGTGCACCCTGAGTCTTTGCTGTTGCTTACAGGAGCTAACCGGCTAACTCTGGAGGTGTTGAGTTGATGTGGGTTCGGAGGCGTGTGATTGGCTGAACGGCGGCGACGTCACTGCTCTCCTGAAAAGAGAAAGACGTTCTGAGTGTCAGATGTTGTTGGGCCTTCGGTTTGAGTAAACTGGTAACTTACTGACGGACCAGCGACGTCCCAAAGACCGGAGAGTCTGGATCAGAGCTGATGTGGATCGTTATTCCGTCTGATATAAAACAGTCTGAATCTGGGCTCATGAACACCAGAGTTTGGTCTCGGCGTGACGTGTGACGTGCCGCGGCGGTTTGGAGCAGCAGACTCAGTGTTTCCAGCAGCCGGAGCCTAAAATAACCGGGACTCGGGGCTGGGTTCAGGTTCAGGTTTAGACTGGAGGTTAGATCCTGCCGGGCCGCGAGGCTTCGCCCTGTAATCAGCTCGCAGGCTGACAGCGCGGGTTTTTCCTCCTGCCTCCGTTTCTCTCTCTGTAATTTTCTTAATTGAAGCCACTTGAGGGTCGAGCCCTCTCCTCTTTTCATCTTCGCCTTCCAGAGTCTTTACGCTTCTGCACGATGGACTTCTGTCCTTTCTCTCCTTTCTTTCTCTCCTTTCTTTCTCTTTCTGTTTCCTTTCCTTCCTTTCTGCTCTCTGCTCTTTTCTCTTACTTTGTTTTCTTTTCTCTTTTTTCCCCTTTTTCATTTTCTGTCTTTGCTTTATTTTCTTCTCTTTCAGCCAAATCTGATCCCTTCTGTCCTTCTTTTATTTATACTTCCTGAACTCAACTTTGTCTCTTTTCCTTTTTCGTTCCTTCCTTTACTTTTTCTTTGATTCCTGACCTTTGATTTCCTCTGACTTTGTTTTTTCTTGTTTTACTTGGTTTCCTCTCCTCTCGTCCTGCTTTCTTTAACTTTGTTTGCTTTTCTTTTCATTTTCTTTTACTTTTCTTCTTACATTTGAATTTCATTTAGAAATTTATTTTGAACATATAAAAAAGAAAATAGCGAAATGATTAAGTGCACAGACAGACAAAAGTAATATTTAGACAATAAAATCATGAAGCAAAAGAAAGGGTTAAACACTTGATAACTCACCTCCTTTCCTCTCCTGACACCTTGTTTCCTTTCCTCAGTGGAGGTGTTTCTGCAGACTGCACCGCTCGCTGCCGGAGCTGAGCTTTACACGGAAACACAAAACGTAATAAACATGAAATTATTACCTTTTTTCTCGAGGTTCTCGAGGTTCATCTTACATAACATGTAGTGTGAGTTTCCATCATAAAAGAAACCTTAAAAAAAGGAGGGAGGTTATACTTGTAGTTTGTCAAAAAAACAAACCAAAGTGCACTGTTCTGCAAAAGTTCAAGAGCTTCAAATAAATGAGCAGGAGACGAGCTGCTGTCAGAGCTGCAGCATCGACACAGGTGCAGCCCGTGAAGTGACGTGAACACACACACCAAACACACACACACCACACGCACACCACATGCACACCAAACGCACACAAAACGCACACAAAACGCACACCAAACTCCAGCGTGCTCACCACCTGCACCACATACAGGTCATATAAGTGTCACAGAAAAACTTAACAAATACATAAATGCAAAATCTGACTCCTCAGTAAAGCCTCCAGCGCTCTTTTGAAATTGGCTCAAGGTGGCAGGAAAACAACAAGAAAATACATTTGTAAGAAGGCAGAATTGTATTAGGAAATATAAAAGATATAAAATATGTTGAAATTACGTTACAGAATAAATGTATATTATGTGCGTATTTTTCAGGAAATTTGCTCGTTCATTCTTAAAAACGTTTCTCTGCTTGCTAATTTTCAGATGGTTTTCTTGTAACTTTTTACTCTTTTTCAGTTAATTTTTGGGGTCATGTCTTGTTAAGATGTTCATTGACTTTCTGAAAGAAATCAAGCCGGTTTCAAAGGGTTAAACAAAATCTGGATGGAAACTTTGAAATGAAAATACACAACAGCAACTGATTTTGTTTCTCTTTCTTTTGTTTTTCTTTTAGTCTCTGAAAGACATTTTTCTCTCCCCTCCCCCCTCTCT
>NW_024623821.1:0-2682 GCF_008729295.1 Plectropomus leopardus
CCATAATGAAATGCTGTGGCTGTCAAACACTCAGCTGTTCGACAGTCAAAGTCGTTCACTGCATTTGGTTCTCTGCGGTGCTGTTCTTATTATCATTGGCTGTTCGTGTTGTCAGTCAAAACATGGCTGGAATACGTTCTATCGACTATGTCTCATATTTCAATCAAGGAAAAGTTATTTCGAGATTGATATCGTTAACGTTTTATCGCCCAACCCTACATTTAAACCTTTGAAACCAGACTTATTTATTGGCTAAAATAAGTTTATCTTTGCACCTTTTGCTGTTTTAAATGGTGATTTTCTTTGTTTTAGTTATATATCTTATCTCTTTACTCTTTTATTGTAAATCTATATCTTTTATTATGTTTTTATGTTTTGTCGCTCTATCTGTAAAGCACTTTGAATTGCCATGTATGAAATGTACTGCCTGCCTTTCTTAAAAAGGTAATGAGCAAGCTGGAAAGAGATTGCAAGAAAACAGAAAAGGTGATAGAACATGACCTGAGAATTCAGAAAAGTAAGAAAAGGAGACATAGGAAATTTTATTAAAAAAATAAAAATATAAGAAATAGGAATAATGTCCTAAAAAGAAATGAGGTCCTTAAAACATATTTTAATAGAAATGTTTGCAGAAATGGACAATGCCAGCATTTATTCTGGCGACTGGACTCATCAGACTGTGTATGTTGAATTTAAAATCTTCATCCAGAGGTCAAACTTTTGCAGTTTGTGATTTTGAGTTATCTGAAGGCTCTGAAATCGACCCGGCTCTGCATAATTTCACACTACGTCATTGTCTCACTGTCATCATCCGCTGCAGCGCCTCCTCTGGATCTCACACTCCTGTTAACACCAACATGTTTTCCCAGTCAATTAGTGGTTTTCCGCTGGAATATTTAACAGTTTTATCTCCTTCCTGCCATCTGTCACACGTCAAAGACGTGAGAGTCTGCGTTTTGACTCTGCTGTATTCAAGCTCTTCTGGCAGCACCTGCATGAATTATTCAGCGTTCTCCATTAATTATCCTTTTCTGTTAAAGAACAATTATCGCCTGCAGGTTGATATTTTTCTTGTGTCTCACCTCGGTCACACACTCACTCTGCTCCTCCCCTCCCTCTCTGTCGGCTCACCTTTCCTCCTCCTCATCTCCTCGTGCTGCTGTGTTTCTCTCCCTCCTGATGTTGAGATTTCAGCTCAGCGCTGCTGGAGACTCGGTGACGGCAGAAAGCATCAGCTGAGCTCCGCCTGCCGCAGTAACGCCAAACAGCCCCGAATCATTTTCACCCTGAACAGTTGTTGTCACCAGAGCAGCGATATTCAGCTTGGGGCCACTTTTATTAAATGACAGGAGGTCAGGGGCCCCATACATGTTTCTAGGATCTTTGGACATTTGTAGGATTTTAGGACTTTTCGAAGATTTTAAGACATTTCAAGGATTTTAGGACATTTCTGTCATTTTCTAGTATTTTAGAACATTTCTCAGATTTTAGGACATTTATAGGATTTTAGGGCATTTCTCAGATTTTAGGGCATTTCTAGAATCTCAGGACCTGTCTCGGGTTTTAGGACATAGGCACTCAGTTAGGATCTCTGTCGGGGGGTGTTGGATCCTTTACTGGCCCTTTAATATAAAAAGCTCTATTTTGATGCTGTTTCATGCACTCCGGTATCTTATGTATACTGAAAGTACAAAAACAATTGAATAACTTTAATTTTTTTGTGAAGTAGAAAAAGGTTCTAGTTCCTCCATCTTTCCAGCTGTGATGTATTTGTTGTAGATGATTGATTGTAAAATGATCAGACAGTGTTCGTTATTTGTGATATTACAGTCAAACTCACCGCACTGATGTCAACAAACAGCTCATTTCTCTTCTTTATGTAACACTAGCAGCCAAAGAAGTGTGTGGGAGGAGAAATGTGCTCTGAGATCTAACTGCTTTTAAAAACCCGTCCTCAGCGAACACTCGCTTCCATTTATTCAGCCACTGCGTCTCCTCTTCTGAGCCCCCGGTTTGACCCCGCTGGGCCACTGTAGCTGCTGAATAGTTATAATAAACGCAGCTCACACAGGCCATTTCTTTGTAGATACTACAGTGAGGGCAGTCACATTAACACTGGCTCCATTCAGCACTCAGGGCTCGATCTTATACTCCCCGAGCAGTCAGAGCTCACATTCAGCCCTTATTGATTCCCACTCTGACATGCAGTCTGCATACGCGTCCTGATCAATGCACGCTGCATCGCCTCGCAGACACCGTCTCGTGCACATGTGGAGAAAAGAGGACAAAGGAGACGCAGACGAGACTGAATGTAATCTAATCCGCTCCGCAGACGCAGCTGCAGACGGCTGCACGCCAACAGACAATCAGCAGCAACACGTGAAATCTCTCCAGCTCGACTCTGATGCCATCACAGCTCAGAGTCACCGAGCAACAGAAAGAAAAAAACGCTCAGAGACGTGTCACACAAACAGCCTGTACATAACAGGCGGGTTTCCGTTCATTCTCAAATTACGCAAATTGAAATTGTGAATATAACATACGCCTGGAAAAATGTTAATTTAAAAAAACGCGATTCAAAAATGTCATATCTGGCAAATGATGCAGCAGGAGCTACAGGAGCTGTTATTGCATCACATAACTCTGAGAAAGTTTTGAATCCACAATTCCTCTGTGAAATCG
>NW_024623822.1:0-1565 GCF_008729295.1 Plectropomus leopardus
GTGTGTGTGTGTGTGTGTGTGTGTGTGTGTGTGTGTGGAGAGAGCTCCAGAGGGAGGGGGCGGCTGTAGAGAAGATGGAGAATTCCCTTGATATTAAATACCAACTTAACCTGTGAGCTTGAATTTTCAATATTTTGTATTTACTAGTGTATTTTTCTTTCTAGTCATGAGATTTAATTATTATTTGGAGTGTTTTAACAATCATTAGATTTTTGCATGAGGCCAGTAGAGCCATTAGAGGGCAGTAAACTGTGTTCAGAGGCTGAAGACAATTCTCTGGTTGTTGAGTCACAGCTTTTATTTCTTTTCTGTCAGATAAGTGCTCAGTAAGTGGAGCTGTTGCATTTGGCTCTCACAGATGGCTCTCCTGATTTGGGGCACATTTTCAGATAATGGTCATGAGCTTTTTACTATAACTTCTAAAACCTTAGCTTAAATGTACCTTTTTGCTAGTCTGTAGATGTCCTGCAGGTGACAAACTTCACACAGCTGCTGCTTTTGAGACGCATGAGACCCGAAGGAGTGTTGTGTCATATGGACTTAACTCATAATCGAAATTTAAATCAAGCAGAAGTATCTTAACTAACAACTGCAAGTGCAATTCTTTGACATTTGTTATGACATTGGTGCTGTACTCAAATCATTGGCATAGGTAGATAGCTCAATAGATTCTTTATTGCCATTGCATTTTAAAACACACAGTGATTTGGGTGGCAGCAATCCACTTCATTTAGCAGCATGTATAAATAAATATACTATATAAAAAAAGCTGCACTATCTTGCTCTCTCTTAGTGTAAATATTTCCTAAAGTCATTCTGCTGTTCTCTGCTGCTAACCAAAAAAAGAAAAGTTGCCGCTGCAATTTTATAGCCTTGCGATATTCATCTTTTAATAAAAAAAAAAATGTCAAGTGTATGCCCTGATTGTCAATTTTCACAGTAGTATTGAAAATCAAACATTAATATTTTCAAGGTCTTCTTTGTATTGAAGTTATAAATTCCGGTATTGTGATTTGAATGATTAAATATTTTATATATCCCATCCAGCAATTCATATAAAGGCAAACATTAATTAATTTTCATTTGTGATATTTTCAGCACTTCAAGTGGAAAGTGCAAAGCTTTAATGAAGTAGCTGCCAGGCTGAGCTCTCTGCAGCGCAGCACTTTCATCTTGTTTTTGTCCTTAATTAGAAACTCACAATGCTGCTTCACAGAGCTTCTGTTTCAGGTTCGCCTCAGTCCATCCGAGCACCTTTTACATCCACATAGTGCTGCAGATTTTGCTTGCATAGTTTTTATTAGTTAATTTGTTTGTTTTTCACATGCAGACATTGATGCATCAGTGAATGGAGTTGACTGAAAGTGTCTGAAACGAGTGGCTGCATATTTGCACTGTGTGTGGCTCCATGAAGATTCCCTCAAGTTATTAAAGTTGGATGACCTTTAAAGGTGTTTCAGAAACTAGTGGTTTTGCACGCACGCGCGCATGCACGCACGCACACACACACACACACACACACACACACACACACACACACACACACACACACACACACACACACA
>NW_024623823.1:0-1667 GCF_008729295.1 Plectropomus leopardus
ATTTCTGGGTGTCATTCTGGGCTTTTGACTCTGAATTTGTCATTTTTTAAAATCTAAAAACATAGTGGTATCATGACAAAAACCTGGCATTTAAAGGGTTGAAATTCAGAAAATTAATTAATATTTCTGATTAGGACTGATGATGCTGGTTAAAAAAATAAACTCATATCAACTTATAATAATTTTTAAACCTTGATTTTGAAAAGATTTTGTGTGCAGAACGATACGAAGGAGTGTGATATCAAAACGGCTCTGAGGGTTAAAGACTTTTCTGATCTGATCAAATCGTTTTTAAGGACTATTGTTATTATTGTTATTGTGATTATTATTATTATTATTTTTATCATCATCATCATCATCATTATTATTAGTATTATTATTGTGTGTTATCAATATTGTCATCGTTATCATAACATCACTTTTCTTGTGCTGTATTCAGCCTCCTTTTCACAAGTTTTTAACCCCTCAAACTTGCAAAAATGTGATTTCTTGTAAAGATAACTTGGCAAAAAATGTTCCACAAATGACAAAGACATAGTAAAGGTGAGCAGGAAATGACCTGAAAAACAGCTGGAGGTGATTAGAAGAAATTACAAAAATAAAAAATAAAATAAATCTTGAAGTTATATATTTAAAATATATTTTTAAAATCATTTTCGGTCCTTTTTAAGGTCTTTTTTAATTATTAATTGTCAGTACTTATTTATTTTTTATTTTCTTTGATTATTTTCAGGTCATTTCTTTGTAACTTTTTACAAAGTTCTTTTAACAAAGTTCGGCCTTTTCTCCTGAAGTTGCTGATTATCTTCTGTGCTTTTGAACGAGATCAAACCAATTGGTTTGGGTTTGAAAGGGTTAAAATGTTGCACTGTACCTGCATGTATTTGTCTTTGATCTGCTCGCAGGTGGAGATGCAGTTGGAGATGTAGAGGTGGATGAACTCCGGAGGTAAATCCACCGCCGTGGTCAACCTGAGGACACACGAACGCCACAGAGAGCAGATTTAACTCCGAAAGAACCGAAACACGCGGAGCACAGACGCGACGCAGCAGAGCGTGTTTTTCGCAGCAGCTTCACCGATTTGATCGTGAAATGTAAAAACGCCGAAGCGAGCGGCGTCCTCACCTGTTGACGACCTCCATGGAGTGCAGAGACATGTCCATGTTGACCAGCACGGAGAAATACTCGGTGATCTGGCTGCTCTGCATCAGCTTCAGCAGCATCTCGATGGCCACCAGCGGGTTGTTCTCCACCAGGTCGGGCAGCTTCGCCGGAGACAGACCGATGTGGTAAACCAGCTTCGGGTCCTTCTCCAGCTCCGCCAGCAGCTGGACGGACAGAGAGACGGAGACGGAGACAGCGACAAAGACAGAGTTAATTTTTGCGTCCAAATTTGAAGAAAGTGCCTTTTGTTTTTTTTAAATTATATAATTTAGTTTTTTCACGATCATGACATCATCATTTTCTAACAGACCTTCACTTGGAAACACATGCACGGATAAATATTATGTGACCTGCTGCAGCGTGACCCGCGTTCACCTGTGACCCGCGTTCACCTGTGACCCGCGTTCACCTGTGACCCGCTCTCACCTGTTACCCGCTCTCACCTGTGACCTACTCTCACCTGTGGCCTACTCTCACCTGTGACCTACTCTCACCTGTGACCC
>NW_024623824.1:0-1484 GCF_008729295.1 Plectropomus leopardus
TTATATATTTTCGATATTTAAAAAAATATTTTTATCAGTGCTCTGATGACACATTATATATATATACACATACACATAGTGTAGTATGATATTGTGATGGAAGATAAAATACATTCTTTCTTATTGCAATAAAAAATGGTAACGTCAGGAACTATATAATTTGAATAAAACATTTGCATTTTTATTTTGTAAATGTAGTCTGCTGTTTGCTAACTAGGTGCAACTTTGAAGAGGATAAATCAACATTTGACTGTTGAGCATCAAAGACTTAAACAGATGGAAAAGTAAAAAATGTGCAGGGAGAGAGAAACGGATCCTAAAAAAATCCCACCGGACACTGTGAGTATTCACCAGAACATTAAAATGTCAACAAGTGGGTGTAAAACCTGCCAATCCTCAAATGATACTATTATCAGATTAACAGAGATTCAGAGTAAGTGAGATTACCTGATCTTTTGAGTATGTTAAGTTTTTTTTTTCAATAGCTAATGTGGAAAGCTACTTCACTTACTCAATTGGACACAATTTGTTTTTAGTAAAATAAACGTTGTCCTCCCTCTGATGATTTACGCAGGCTGTAACTCAAGTAGTTCTGTGAATTAAAAGTCTCCAGTCCTTTAAATAAGAGTGTTATTACCATGACCTGTATCTAACTTATCCAAACTCAATGCAGCTGACCCTGTTCAGTTATTTTAGCTGCCTATTTGCTTGCTGCTGGTCAAAAGTTTGAGGTTGGAGACTGGTGCCTGTGAAAGAAATCCAAACTATGACATCACTGCAAAAGTGCTTTTTTGACCCTATATGTGGTAACCAGAACTTTTGTGGGTGTTTAATCAATGTCCAAGTCTTTGGAGGGCAACGCAGAGATGAGGTAAAAAAGGCATCAAGAGAAAGAGATGGAGAGAGAAAAAAACAAAAGTAAGGGAAATAGAGATGAAAGAGAGATTAAGTGAGTGCCAGAGAGTGAATAGGTGATAGAGGGAGTGATGGAGAGAGTGTGTTTGAGTCGGTGACAGTTTAGCAGTTAGCCACATTATAGACAGTACAATAGCCACGTGGAATGGCTGGCGCACAGAGATGCTTAACAAGCATGTTTATAGCTCCCTGTCAAGGTTTTTATTGATGCTTGCCATTTTCAGGCCCTTTTCTTGTTTCTCTTGGAGCAGATAGCACTGTGACCTTCCAAGCATAGCAGAGGGCCGCTACCAAGGGCTAAGAATGTCCTGGTGTGAGAAGGAAAGGCAGACGGAGGGATTAATGGAGAGAGGAAATGGGGAATAGAGAGGGAAGTGGGGCAGTCACATTGGAGAGTTACTGCCAGAGGGATGGATTGATGGATGAATGATGGATGATTGGGTAGAAAAGAGGTTGGATGGAGACATAATTCAATGCATGGGTGGATGGGTGGAGGGCTAATTGAATGGATAAATGTACAGATGCATAAATGAATAAATTAATGGACTAATGCATGAAAATACTGATTG
>NW_024623825.1:0-4161 GCF_008729295.1 Plectropomus leopardus
AAAGGGGTCCCTTAAGGGAGAGGGTTGGGAACCATATGGGAGCACAGTTCATTTTTTGATGAATAAAGCTGGTATGTAAATGTTATAGATTCACTTGCTCCAAAATCAGTTTGGTTTTGTGAGGAGAAAAAGAAAAATGCTTTCAGCTGAGAATGCGCCTGAGCCCCTCTGCACTGTGTTTTCCCTCAGGATTGCCAGCGCCCAACTACTCATATACTCAAATTTACATAGCAATGTGTTTAAGGGGTTTTTCCCCCGAAAGAAATAATACAAATAACTGCACATTCTTTTAACTTGACAGCAAAAGCAAACCAATAAAAGTGTATTCAGTCAAAGTAACTCATTTTATTACAGAAACATTGGCTTCATCTCTGTCTTTCACACAAACACTTCCAACACTACGATCTTAGAGCAGCACGAGCTTTGTCCAGGATGTCCTTTCTCATTCTTGGGTAATTTGGATGAGCAGCCAGGACCTGGGGATGGAAGCAAAGATGAATCACTGAAAAAAAACAGATCTAATGTCTTAAACTGTAAACATCCGCAGGTGTCTAACCTTATGACAAACGTCGATGGCATCAACATGCCTCTTTGCTTTTAAGTAGTTGAAAGCAAGCTTGTATCCTGAATAAAAAACAGGCATTACATGTTAGAAATGTATTATTTTTAACCCTTTTAGTCTTTAAAAATAGAATTGGACATGTGATTTTAGTTGGCATACCAATAGTTGGGTTCGTCCGATTTCCATATTTCCAAGCCAGTTCATAGTTGAGTGCTGCATCACGGAATGCTTGCTCTTTTTCCATTATGTAGCCCAGATATTCATAAGCTTTACAGCATGACTGTGGGGAAAAAATGCAATTATTATCTTACAGAAATGTACATGAAAGGCATAACAAAGTAATGCAAATCACCAATGTAGGGAGAAAAGGTTCTGCAGTGCGCATAATACTCAAGTGACTCTACTTTCAGGCTGACCTTGTTATGGTTGTGGCATCTCTTTAAAAGGTCCCCGGCCATGTCATACTTCCCCGAATGGATGTAGATGTCTGCCAAGAGCAGCCAGCTCTTCTCAAACTCATCGGCGTCAACAATGCTCCAGTTCATTTTAGCTATGCGTTTGAGCTGGTTCCTGGCTTTAGGAGTCTGTTTCAGCATCATATAAGCTGTCGCCATGGCCAACAGTGCTGGCACGTGGTCTTTCTGAGTTCAACCAAAGAATCCTGGTTAGACAGAATGAATCTGACAGCACCTCCCCCTCTATCCCAACTCCATTTGTTTACACCAAGCTTTACTTCAGCATAGAGTCTCTTTAACAAAAGAAATTATAAAAAACTGAGCTACTACCATACAAGCCATGCCACATACTGTACATACTCCATTAAAATTCATCCTGATATTATGTAATGTTCAGTGTACAACCAAATGGAATGAGTGACATTAAAAGGAGAGCCTGAATAAATGCACAGCTCCTGGTGTGGGTATATTTACACAAGAGCGAGTGATCTAACTCCTGCACACCATCTGGGGTTTACTTACCTCATTGTTTGCGATCTCTGTGAAAACACTGAGAGCTTTCTCTACATTGGCCTTCTGTTTAGTTGCCAGAATGCAGTAGTTCTCCAGGATGCGGAGCTGTATGTGTCCCCCTGGTGTCTGAGGCTTTAACTCCTTCAGCAGCTTCTCAGCTGTTCTCACAGCAAGCTGGTCTGACTCCTGCTTCTCTGTGGAGTTTCTGGTGAGAAACACAGTTGAGAGTTAGAAGAAAGTCTGTGGGTTTCAAAACAAAACAATTCACACTATATTAAATCTAGAGCATAAAGGCCCAGACACACCAAACCGACATAAAAAAACTAGTTGTGCTGTGTCACTTCACATTGCTTGTGTCTCAGCCAAAAAGTTGCAATTGAGCACACCACAAAGAGAACAACCAACAGCCAAGAAGCATGTATGCTCCGCATCTGCGTGAGAGGAAATAACTCACCATACCAACAGGAGGTATCTGTCATTCAAAAAGGGAAATCGGAAGACCAACACGACGCATATTTATGGATCCTAGGATGATGAAGATGTAACCCACCTTACTCTCCCGGTGAGTGGCTAGTTTTCATTCCCTACATTGGTTGGTTTTGGCAAGAAGAGTGAAATTAGTTAAACTGAGGGTAAGAATGTCAGGGTAAGCCAATCAGAAGCAGAGAAATGCAGAGTGAGGCAGAGTAAGGCAGGCCATTCCTTCACCATCCTAGGATTTACAAATTTGCGGACAGGACAGATTCAAGATGCTCGTTTATGAGTTAGCTAAACATAATCTTATCTCTAAATAATAAGTTTCTTCTTCATGCTAACCGATGCGCCAACAGTCACTGGTAGCCAACAGTTGGCTTGGTGTGTCAGGGCCCTTTGTGTGCGCACACTGCCACTTACCCAATTTCACCATCTAAATTCTCAAATACTTCTCCTCCAATGGTGTCATTGTCAGGGTTTAGGTAGATTTCAATCATGTTATACACAGCATTTTGACCCCAGTCATTGTCTTTCCGTGCTTTGTTGAAGTGCCGCAAAGCATCGTTAGGTTCCCCAGTGTACCTGAGCACCAAGCACAAGTTTAGTCACAAATTTTGAAACAGATGTCGCCATATTCCGAGGATATGCTCCCCAAAACTCACCAAAGATAAAGTCCTTTGCAGTAGTTGAACCCAGGGTCAAACTTAGTTCTGGAGGAATGTTTTTCTGCCATATCGAGAAATCTGGGAACTTCCTCCAACTTCCCGGCCCTCCTCAACAAGTCAATGAGACGTGACAGTGTTGGGTAGTTGTCTGAAAGCAACAGGTGTGAGTTATTATGCTTTCCATTTACAGAAGGTCAAATCATCAGTTCACATTTACATCCATTGCAGACTTTTTGAAATGTAGCTGTATTGCACCTGGTTTGCGCTCCAGGAGTTGTTGAAAGTGGAAAACTGCCTGTTCGTAGTCCTGCTTCCTAAACATAATGTCAGCCATCATCTAAGGACAAACACATGTGAGAAATAACTTCTATGAGCTAGTTCCAAAAAAATAAGGTTGTGGTCAAAAATGTGGCAAAAGACAGAAAAACAAACCAGAGTTGCATCTTCATTGAACTGGTCACTCTTCAAAATAATGCTGCACTGCTCCTGGCACGCATCAACCTCGTCTAGAGTGAGGTACAGCCGTGCCAACTCCAGCATCACCTAGGAACAGGAGTGCATTCATTTCAATTCATGTGATAAACTTCTTGGTATTATATTGTAGGCTAAATAAATCAGAGCTTTCCCTTTACATCAAACTATCAACAACTAAGATAACCTTATTTCACAAACACGAGCATCCGACTCTCAAAGATGCCAGTGCTTGTTCACCACAGCTGCAGTGAGCACACAGAACGTTTTTGATTCAGCTGCACTGACCTTGCGATCAGTCTCACAATACACAAGAGCTTCTTTGTAGAATTTGACTGCTCTCTCATAGCCCCTCTGACTTGTGTAGTGTTTAGCGATCTCAGCGCAGATCTCGGCAGCAAGCTGCTTCTGCATGGGGTAGGCCTCAGGCTGCTCCAACTGCACCCGCTTCAGCACCTTGGCCTGCACGTCCCGGGCCTATACACAACAAAAACACAACCTCAAATAGAATACAGTAATACCATCCTTATCATGTTACTGTATGTATGTCTTTTTGGGCAGACTACTAAAGTATTTCATGAAAAATGTGAAAAGACGACGAAGTCTCAGAATGCTACAGTCACTTACTCTTTGTAGGGAAAATAGAGCTTCCTCATTTTTGTCAACCTTATTTTGGATCTTTGCCAACAGGACCAGATAACGACAGTCATCTGAGAGCGCTGGCAGTTCATTAACTGGGTAGGTAAGAGGAAAAAAGTGAAGTTAAAAAAGGCAAAAAAACTAGAAACAATTAGCTATACAAAGAGAGATACTTGGAAATGTCACAAATACAGTTTACGGTACATTAGATCCCTTGTCTGTGTAAATGTAGATACAGCCTACATTTGTTATTTTTCTGTTTTTCATGTATTCATTGCCATACCTATAATTTATTTATTTGTAATTTTTTTTAGATACTAATGTAGGTTTTCATGTATTGGCGATTAGATAACTTTTAATTAAAATTAGAGGAAATTCAATC
>NW_024623826.1:0-1019 GCF_008729295.1 Plectropomus leopardus
GTGCAGGATAAAGAGCAGAAGTTGTGGCCCTCAATAAACAGGCAAAGTGTTTGCACACAATATTTCTTAAAAATAAGTTTCCTCGATCACAGCGGCTGAATCTGCAGATGTCTCACTAAAACGTCCTTTTAAATTAAATAATAACGTAACAGTCGTTATGAACTTTAATCAAGGCTTCTGAGCATATTCCATGATCAGTAATGGCAGTGAAAATATCCATGAATAAATATAGAAATGATAAATTAACCCTTTAACCCGTATCAACATCAGTTTCTTGTGTTANTGTGTGTGTGTGTGTGTGTGTGTGTGTGAAGCCATTTGTAACCCACAAACATGCATTCATTCACTATAAATGAATTGTACATACTTACAGGTTTGATATGAGAGGCAGATAAGCTCTTGGAGGTGGAGGAATCTGCTTCCTTTCAGGCTTTGAGGCGTCCGTGGGGACAGAATCAGGCTCCATCTGCTGGTCTAATCCAGTCCAGGTGGTCCTGTCTGCTCCCATTAGAGGACCGGAGGACTCTGAGAACTCTGCTGACCTCGAGATCACTAGAAAATCACCCAGGAGACGCTCTGACTGCCTGACTCTGAAACCCAATCACAGATAAAGATGTTTTTTGATGCGTACAAGTCCATGTGAGTCTGTTTGGACTGCGTCAGGAGGATCAGAGATCTGATGAGACAATCAGCGACACCTGATCCCTATTAACTGCCAACTGTTTTGTTTTTTTTTTGTGCAGGATAAAGAGCAGAAGTTGTGGCCCTCAATAAACAGGCAAAGTGTTTGCACACAATATTTCTTAAAAATAAGTTTCCTCGATCACAGCGGCTGAATCTGCAGATGTCTCACTAAAACGTCCTTTTAAATTAAATAATAACGTAACAGTCGTTATGAACTTTAATCAAGGCTTCTGAGCATATTCCATGATCAGTAATGGCAGTGAAAATATCCATGAATAAATATAGAAATGATAAATTAACCCTTTAACCCGTATCAACATCAGTTTCTTGTGTTA
>NW_024623827.1:0-1361 GCF_008729295.1 Plectropomus leopardus
TCAGACATTTTACGGCAGTAAAAGTAGTAATACCACAGTGCAGAAATTATGCATTCAAAATGTTACATAAGTAAAAGTACACGAGTATTAGCATCAAAATATGCATACAAGTAAAAGCACTCTTTATGGGTACTTCTATAATGTATTCTGTTTATTAGTCATTACCTGTGGTGGTATTATTTAAGAAAAAAAATCCAGAGTCTGACAGCAGCAGGTGAAAAAAGTATTCAGATTTTTTTTTTTACTTCAGCAGAATACCACAGTGTAGAAAGTCCTGCATTCAAAACATGTAGTAAAAGTACAAAAGTATTAGCATCAAATTAGTAAAAGTACTCGTGATGCAGAGTAATATATCGCCTTATTATCATGTTATAATTATTGAAGCATTAATGTTTTTATCACTTTAACGCAGCAGCTGCTGAAGGTGGAGCTCACTTTATTACTTTATACACGACTGAGCGTCATTTAGTATTTCATTATAGGACGTATTAATACTATGAATCTGAAAACAAAAAATTATCAGATAAATGTTNATATATATATATTAAAAAAACAAAATCTGTTAATGATGTGGGCAACTTTTTAAAAAAGCATTGACAGAAATTTAGCAATTAAAAAAACTTATTTTATTGTTTTTCTGAAGGATGTTGAGAAAAACTGTGAAACTACTTCTGAATTCTACGAACAAAAAAGCTTCAACACACTTAATATATCAGCATGTTTTCAGAGGTGAAAGAAGTACTCAGAGCTTTTACTACAGTAAAAGTATTAATACCACAATGTAGAAACACTTTGTTACAAGTTAACATCCTGCGTTAAAATGCTACATACGTAAAAGTACAAGAGAAACCATGTGTACTTTTACTTTTACTTTTGGTACTTACAGCTGTGGACGAAAAATTCAGACATTTTACGGCAGTAAAAGTAGTAATACCACAGTGCAGAAATTATGCATTCAAAATGTTACATAAGTAAAAGTACACGAGTATTAGCATCAAAATATGCATACAAGTAAAAGCACTCTTTATGGGTACTTCTATAATGTATTCTGTTTATTAGTCATTACCTGTGGTGGTATTATTTAAGAAAAAAAATCCAGAGTCTGACAGCAGCAGGTGAAAAAAGTATTCAGATTTTTTTTTTTACTTCAGCAGAATACCACAGTGTAGAAAGTCCTGCATTCAAAACATGTAGTAAAAGTACAAAAGTATTAGCATCAAATTAGTAAAAGTACTCGTGATGCAGAGTAATATATCGCCTTATTATCATGTTATAATTATTGAAGCATTAATGTTTTTATCACTTTAACGCAGCAGCTGCTGAAGGTGGAGCTCACTTTATTACTTTATACACGACTGAGC
>NW_024623828.1:0-3145 GCF_008729295.1 Plectropomus leopardus
GCACCCAGAATTGAAAAATGTTCACTTTTGGGTGAAAATGCCACACTCGTCACTGTCAACTCATCCATTCAGTAACAGTGGAGGAGGGACAAACAGCAACCCACTAAGACAACTATCACATCTGACTTTAACATATGCTGAACAACAACAGCTATGGAGGAGAAGTCTGTTCATATACTGTAATAAATATAGTTTCCTCTCATGAACCCACACAGACCTGCGGGTCTGTCCTCTCTCTCTCTCTGCATTCATCTGTCCTCTCATTAGAACAGGTACTCTACCTTATGCCGACATGTTTACTGTGTGGATATTAGGTGTCATATAAACCAGAAGAAACCAAAGCATCTCAGCTGAAAAAATGCTATGGTTCCATAATGCTCTTAAACACTCTCAGCTGGATGTTTCCTGAGGAGCACCTAATGTTTTCAGCTGGAGAAAACACTTTTGTGGACACAGCACCTAAATGACAGTGACAAGTGCAGCGTTCTCTCTGAAGTTGAACTTTTTCTAAACTATGGGCGTTCTGGAAGAACACCTAACTGGCAGCACTCAGCACAGAATTCAAACTCAGTGCATTCTTACTGTAGTGTAAATAAGTTTCAATGCAAAGCACTTAATAACCCCCCCCCCCAAAAAAAAAAAACATAAAAAAAACAACAAGGTCCCTAAAATTTGCTACCTAATTACTATGACAAAAATGTACCTCGGCAGCTCAGCTACCCACACTGGTAACATTTTCCCTCAACATGTTCTGTTTTATTAATTATTGCTTTCATGTATTATTGTGTCAAAATGTTTTCTGTGTACATTGGCTTAAGTAGTACAGGCTGGGTTTTGTAGTCGTTTGTAGTAGACTTGAAACATCTGAAATGTGAAATTTCTATGGGTGTTTAACAGTATAGTGTTCCTCATGGTTCTGACTGAGATAAATAAGCGAACACATTGAAGGCTATGTGTCTGCCGTCATAGTTTTGTTTCTACTTTGGGACTAGCCCTATAAATAATGGATTGGGTTCTAGCATTAACACAAACTAATGCAATATTAGTGGTATTTCAATTAACTTTGAATTAGGCTGTAATCTCTTCTATGTCACTTGCTGATTGCATGGCTCTGTTTTATTGAACTGCTGATAAATGTTATATTTGATAGATATCGATGTTGTCTCCCCGTCAGGATACAGCAGAGGATATTTGCTGGCTCAGTTTGATCACTGGTCCGTGAGCCTGTGAGACACACACACACACACACACACACACACACACACACACATACAAACACACACACTCAGATGTGTCTGCTTGCTTATTGCCTCTGATGAAATACAGCTGATTTTGGTTTATGGGAAAATAATAGTTGTTTTTGCTTTTTTTATGGATATTATAAATTCCGATAATTTATCACAGCTTGGAAATTAGAAACCGGTTGTACTGTCAAATTTTGGAGAGTAGGACTTTCAGATGGTGCGCTGGGAAAAGTACAATATTTAATTTAAACATTGTGAATATTTAAACTGTGCATACCTATACAGCAGCTGACATCATCAAAAATTATTTTCAGCTACATCAGCCATGTATTATTTACAGTGATGCTGTGTGACACACACACACACGCACACACAACATTTTTTAATTGAATCAGACCATTGGGGTGCCATGGAGTTGAAGCTCGAAAACAAAGATACCAAAGTTAACACCTGACATTTCCCAACTCTGCAGTGAGGTCATCAACAATATCAACAATTTGTTTTCATTGTAATTCATAGTGATGATGATGATGAGTTGGTTATTTATATGACAAATACCAAAGGGACATCATGCAACCTTAAGCACTGCATCATGGGTTCAACTAATCAGACAGATATTGATATTTACAGACTAAAGCGGTCGACTGTCAATGTTTTTAACAAACAGTGCTCTTCATTAAATGCGGTGAGGGATCATGCCTTAATATGTCGCTATATTTGTTTTTTAACAACTCCCAATCTGTTTTCCCCTGCCTTGACAGCCTCACACTCAACGTATTTTCAGTAACCATTCTATCTTATAGTCAGTCCAAGAAAAGAAATCTCTGGTCTTACTTTTTGCTATCTCCCTGGTATTTTATGTAACTAAGCAACTAATGGCAGGGTAGACGATCTGCTTGCTCTTTACATCTGTACACAGATGTGCAGTATATGTGAATGGTCATGTGATATGTGTTTTAAGCAAGGACTGTACAAATAATGGATGTAGCTACCATGATGTAACCCATTGGTTTGTGGTCTGCAGTTTTCATTTCAGTTTCATTTTAGCCATTTTTTTTATAAAGAGCCAGGAATTACCCCATTTAGATGAGAGGTTGGAGCTGTGAAGAAAGGAGGGATGGATTGTATTATGGGGGCGGCTTTAGCAAAGGAGGTAAAGAGTAAGTTTTCTAATAATCGCAAGATTTGATCTTAAAGTCTGCATGTTGAAGTACCTTTGAGCTAGATACTGAACCCTGTATTCCTCCCGATGGCTGTTCTATTGGTGTGTGTGAGTGAATGGAAATGGTTAGTAACAGGTGGCACCTCATGTGGTAGCCTTGGCCTTCACCATTTAAAGCTCTCTTGTCCATGCATTTCCCATGTATCATCTTAATCACAGATTTAAGCAGCGGCATCAATAGCACTGAGCGATGTCTTGCAGACAGCCTGTCACTCAAGCAGGGCTGCCCTTAAATATGAATAAATTTGGAGTCTTGTAAACATAAACATGTGAATTATTTAAAAGTTAACCCCCCCCACCCCCTTCAGTCATGACTGTTGAAATTAGCTATAGAGACTATTACTGTTTTTTACCTGTGTGTACCAGGCTGTAAACCTGTTTATTTCTGCTGTAAAGTTGAGCATTTTAACATGGGGGTCAATAGAGGGATTTCCTCTGTTTTGGAGCCAGTCTCAAGTGGCCATTCACTGAACTGCAGTTTTTGGAACTTCTACATTGGCTTAGTTTTTCATCCTACATACAAACCCCACACAGAAGGGTCTATGCCAGTATAGAGAATGAATGAGTTTAATTAAACCAACACATCACATACTGCTTTCTGTATCACAAGAATGTGCCTTACCTCCTGAAGGGTGATGGAAGAAGGGGGGGACATAATACCCAATGACAAACAATGCAT
>NW_024623829.1:0-3745 GCF_008729295.1 Plectropomus leopardus
ATGTTTTCCAACTAATTTCTGGGACAATTTTTCTTAAGTTTCTCATTGCTTTTTTCCCATGTTTTTGAAATAAATACGACCAATTTATCCAAGTTTCAAAGGGTTAAGGATTGTACTGTCACTGGTCAAAATCAGAGTGCATATTTAGCTTAGTTTAGTGATAACAGGTTGTGTATTAATCCACAGCTAACCTGATAGTTACTTCCTCCTGCTTCATGTCATCCAGTGCCATCCTGCCAGAGCTGACCCAGCGCTGGGCCAAGTGTGTGTGTACTGGTGTTCTGTTTCCTGTGGCTTGTGTCTGACATGAGCGCTTCAGGTTTTTAACCCTTGCATTTGTTTATCCATAACAAACAGCCCGAATCTCCCAAAGCATTCAAGCTCCAGGCAAGTGTATCTCCCGCTTTCTCGACAAGAGTGTGTGGTCCGTTTCTGCTATCTGTGTGTGTGTGTGTGTGTGTGTGTGTGTGTGTGTGTGTGTGTGCATGCCCTCCTCTCTAAATCTCGGCCGCTTCCATAATAATGTTGACGGACTAATCCAAGCTTCTGTCTTTATGAGGTATTTGTTGGTGCTGGCTCGGTCTCCTCACACGATGATTTGAAGCCGCTGAATCGGACATAAAACCAGCAGGCTCATGATGCCGAAAACGCTGTTTTATCAGTTGTTTCGGGTTTATGAGAACAGTAAGAGAATTAGACGTTTTATTAGAAACACACGTCAGTCAAACCCAGAAGGGCGGATCTAACCTGTGAAGAGCTAATCGAGCACGAATGAGTCTTTGGTGCTCATCGCTCGCCTGTTTCTGGGATTTACGTCGCGTTTTAGCACGTGACGTGTGAAATGAGACGCAGCCGCACCAAACATGTCTCCTCGTGTGTGTCATGCAAAGCTTCATCTGTTTATTCCTCTGAAGTACAAACTGTGATACTGACAGAGTTCTGGTTTTATATCTTTCATTTGATTTTATTTTATTTGCATTTTTGTTAGTTTTCAGATTGGGTTTGCTTTTTTTAAGTTACTTTTTTATTGTTTCGATTTTCTGATACAGAACCTTTAAAAAAGTTGAGTTTTTATCAGTTTCTGTATTATTATTATTATTGTTTTAATCATAATATCGTAGGAGTTTGTCGGGGGAGAGATTTCAGAAGTTCAGTAGAAATCGACACAATACAAACAGTGAAGGCAGCTGACTCACAGTCGACGTTTTCTGTAAACGTCACGTTTTTTGTTTCGACAAATTTGACCAAATTAGACTAGACTAAAACTAAATCATTTCCTTTATGTTTTTATTTACTGTATCACTTTGAATAGTTTGTGTTTGTCTCTAAACTCACGTTTTATTATTGTTTTTTTCTTCAGTTTTTTCAAACCTAGTTTTTGTTCCATTTTGGTTTAACTGCAGCTTCATATTAAAAAATTAGAATATTTTGTTAAAAAGTTCAGTATTTTCCATCAGTTAAATTAGGAAAGCGAAAATTGAATATGTTCTTGAGTCATTACATAAACTAAAGTGTTTCAAGCATTTTTCTATTTTAATTTCACTAATTATGGCCTACAGCTAGAAAATAAATATTTTTAAAAAAGTTTAAAAAAAAGTCAAAAATATTAGAAACGCCTGCCCCAAAAATACAGACCAGCTGAAGGCTGCTGTCAAAGCAAAGCTTCAGTTACACCTCAGCAGAGCCGCAGGCAGATCGCCTCTGTGCCACATTAATGCAGTAATTCATAGTAAAGGATCCTTAATCAAGTATTGAGTATAAGTACATTTCTGTATTTTAAATCACCTCAGGAAATATTCTGATCGTTTAAAATACTTGATTTCTGATTTTTATGAGCTTTATAAACCATAATCATCCAAATTAATACAAAAAAGTCTTGAAATATTTCAGTTTATGTGCAGTGAATACACAATTTTAATTCAATTACAAAGAAAAATGAACTTTCTCAAGATATTTTAATTATTTCGAGAGCCCAGGTGTAAAATGAAGATGAAACATGTTGATCAAATCTTTATTGTATTTATGCATGTTTGTTTTTTATCGGTGATTTAATCTAGATGCATGTGTGTAGTTAAAAAGCATTTTAGTTAACCCTTTGAAACCTGGATCGTCATCACTTTTCTTGAGCTGCATTCACACGTCTTTAACAAGTTTTTAAACGTGCAAACGTCGAGAAAGCTTGTTTTATTTCTTTCAGGAACAAGGTGGCAAAAGACAATCAGCAACTTGGCAAAAAAGGTCCCGCAATTTGCAAGAATTTTTTTTTTAGATTTAGAAAATTATCGTGATTTTATAAGCAAAGGTAAAATGTCAAGAGCACTATATTATCAGAATTAAATATTTAAAATTATTTTACAGAATTATTCAAAAATGCAAGCAGTTTTTTTGTCAGGAAATTTCCTTTTTTTTCTTGCCTGTGTGTTTTGTTTGAATCTTTTTTGGGTTGTTCAGGTAATTTTCTTGTACCTTTTACTAATTTCTTGCTCATTTCTGGGTCATTTCTTCTTGAGTTGCTGTTTGCTTTCTGTCCATGTTTTTTGGGCTCCAGGTTTTAAAATGTAAATAATGCATTTACTTTTTCTGTAGCTTTATCTGTGATGATGTGTTGTGGACGATGTAGACTCACCTGGACGTTCAGTTTGAATCCACAGTGTTTTAACAGATGAAACTCTACTTTCACAGCACTGAATTCGTCCAAATTCCACCTTCTGTTTTTCATGCTCGCTACAAAACATGATATTTTCTGGCTCACCTCTCCTCTGCTTGATTTATCCGGTAGCTATTTTTCTTTCTCCACTAAACCAAAACCTGATGTCCTCCCTAAATTTAATAACAACAGAAGCGGAGTCTTAGCTGCGACCTGTAACCTGCAGCTTTGAGCACACGCAATCCGGCTGCTTTAATGTGCTGCCTTTCAGTAGCCGTAACTCGGGACCGTCCACGCTGACCTCCTTAATGCCGCTCTCCTTCTGCGTTGCATTACGGCCTCTCTGAGCGCAGGCCAGAGGAATGTGGAGCCGGGGATCGAGGCAGGGTGGAGGAGAGGTGGAGGAGAGGTTTGAAAAAGGGGAGAGATGAAGTAGTGAAGAAGAGGTAAAGCAGACCAGAGGGGACGAGACCGGCATGTCTCTCAGTGACAAAGACAAATGTGAATACCTGTTTATTCTTCAGTTACACAGGTGTTTGCACTGGTTTCTGTGACATTCAGAGTCTGAGGGATAAAAAGGAAAACATGAGGAGGAGGATAGTTTTTCTGCACGCAGGATTTAACAAATTCAGACAAACAGAGGAGACAAATATATGTACAAATATATGTCAAAAGCAATCAATCAGTCAGTCAGATTTTATATATATAGCACCCTTCAAATAAATCAAATGCAATTCAAACTGCTTTATAGTTTGGTTGATGAACAAAAATAAGAGCCTCATATAAAATAAGCAAAAATGAAAGAAGTATCAACCATAAAATAGTGATAGTAAGACACTACATAAAAGCCTTACCAAAAATGAAATGACATAATAAAATTGTCCTTCAGTTTTGGTTATTAAAAAATTGCTCTTAAATTTGAATTTTGAGTGGCATTAAAAAGTCTTAAAACAGTCTTAAATTGACTTTGTCTTAACCCTTTGAAATTTGCAATAAAGGAAAAAAATTACCGCCAAATTGACATACAAGACAATTACCTGAAAAATTGTAAAAAAAAAAAAAAAATTAAATAAATAAATAAATAAAATAATAATCAAA
>NW_024623830.1:0-7500 GCF_008729295.1 Plectropomus leopardus
CATCTCTCTCTCTCTCTCTCTCTCTCTCTCTCTCTCTCTCTCACACACACACACACACACACATACGCACACACACTGGGCTGAGTGATGGGTACTTGAGGTGTCACTGGTCCTACTGGGGAGGATAGAGAGAGAGAGAGGCAGGCAGAGAGTAGGATGAGATGTTATTTCCTAAATTTGGCCCCTAGGACAAAGGAGAGGCCTGTTTGATATTCATCTATCCGCCAGTGGCAGACTGGCGGGGGAGCCTGTGAAAATCTATTCACTATGATAATGAACAAATTGTCATACATTGGGCTCTGTCTCTCCTTGACAGTGATAGTTATCAAAGAGAGAGATCGAGGCAAAGGCCGAGTGTGTGCGTATATATACGTGTGTGTGTGTGTGTGTTGCCTCCCAGATTGTCTCCGTTCCAGAGCAGTGGCTGTCATTAGAAAGACAAGCCTCCTGGCAGGAAGCTCCTGTCATGTCACAGCCTCACACTTAAACGCTGTCATACCTGATTGATACATACAACGCTGCTATTTGTGTGTTTGTTTGTGTATGCATCTAAACAGTGCTCCAGATAAATTGTTTTTATCACTACATTTAATTATAGAAGCGTTTTCCACTACCTGGGGTATATTATCATATTTTTCTCCATCATTCATTTCGAGGATCGATTCATAGGATGTTGTTTTCATAAAGGAAAGACCGCAGAGGAACATTTCCCTTCAAGTCATGAGATCAGATTGATTATATTGGGTTGTCGCTGTGTGTTTTAAAAGGTCAAAGGGTGTGGAAAACGGTTTATATCAACCAAAATTATTTACAGGATCTTTTCTTATCATGAAACTATTACATGAAATACAAATAGTGGTAGGAGCACCAGGTTTACAGCAAGCAGCAATTGTAAAATCGCACATCGTAAGACCTCCTTGGGGCAGTTAGCTTTTTCCATTAAAGGCTCTAAAATGTGGAACACACTATTAACAGAAATAAAATTAACACAAGATATTAAAATTTTCAACAAAAGTGTTAACGTTCGGCTGAAGCAAAATCTGAGATGAGAGCATTTTTAACTATTTCATAATTTCTTATAGTTAAGTGTTGTAAGTGTATGTAACCTTGATGTTTGTGACTTTTTTTTTTTTACTGTAACTATGCTGTAATTCTATGCAGTCCTGATATAAATATTTACTGTTTTTCTTCTTTTTACCATAACTGTGATCGTATGTATAAATTCTTCGGAAAATAACCACCCTACAAACACAATGGATTATTATAGTAACTGTGTTCTAGCAAAAGATAGATAGCAGTCCGTCCAGGATATCATGATGTTTCAGTCAAAACAATTCAAGCAAATTCAGCCAATCCCTGTAAATTCTGCACGACCATCTAATTTTGCCATCCTATAGCTAACCTCAAGTGGAGCCCTTTCTTGAAGCACACAGCAGGGAAATTTTAACATCTGTCATAGTGAGGACACTTATCATTTGAGACGCACAACCAAATTTAACAAACCACTTTAGAACATTGAACACAGATTACTGTATTAAATATATATGGGAGCTTTTTTAACTTAAACTATAAAATGTCACAATTGCTGTCAAACTGTCAGAGGCACACAGGGCACTCCCTCACCTGACAATGGAGCTACAGGGTGCACAGTATCTCTCTCACCTGACAGTGAAGCTGTGAAGCATATGGTGGTCTCTCTCTTATCTTTGTCTGCTTCATCTATAATGTAACCTGTTCTTCCTGTATATCACTTGCATTACTATAGGTTGGGCCTGCTTCTTCCTCATTGACCTTGCTGTTTCTCAAGCTTTCTGGATGGCTCAGACTTGAAAAAGAAAACATTGGGCTATCTAAGATTTTTTTTTTTTTTTTTTAGATTATTTGACACCAATAATGAGAAAAAAAAAGAATCATATAATATTGTGCATGCATTGTAATTCTAGCTTAAAAAAAACTCTTGTAATAAATATACACCTAAAAATATTACAATGTGCATCACATTTTTTTTTAGAAAAGCTTCATTGAAATCAGACATTTCAGGTTGCAGCAATCACAAAAACAACCTGTGAAATCCTGGAGGGATTATATAATATATAAAAAAAGCAAATTGTTTGTGCACAATATCTGGCATAACTGTGATTGTTACCCAGAGGATGAGATGTACTATACTGCTTTGATGTGATGTTAGTAATGTATAGTGAGTGCACTTCTATAATGTCACTCATTTTATGTTCCCATCAAAAATGTGTCAGCTATTATGTAATTTGCATGCAATTAGCATAGAGATTCCCACAAGGCCTAATGTCACCCGAAGTGAAGAGCCCAACATGTGGGTTGATCGGATCACGGCTCACATTCAGCGTAGAGACGAATGTATTCACTGGAGGGATTCTTTAATTGGACAGGAGATATTGTACTTGGTTTTTACCTGAGGACGGTTTATATAATTTACATGTATGCTTTATATGGTCTACACTTGAGCCTGGATTTTGCAAACTGGTAACACTAAAAAAAACCTTGAAAGGAAGGTGAATCCTGCAGGTACCGTATAAATTTTATCAATTTATATGACAGGAAAGAAAGAAGCAAAGATTCATATTTTATCTTTGGACACTGGATAGCTAACATTTATGGATGAAGTGGACTTTTACTCTGTTACAGAAAAATGTGTAGGTACGCAGTATTTTGGATTTGTATTTTGGAAAATTCATCCATTTATGCTTGATTTTAGCTTAAATCAATACATGCAAATGTATTTCAAATTAATCTGAATAACATGTATTGTTATTCACATAAATTTAGTCTTCACTAATTGAAGCAATTCTTGATGACCTTATTACATCACATTATTTCCAAAAGTGCAAAGGCATAATATGGCACTACTGGTGCTGTCTGCAAGAGTTCTTGAACTTCCTTTTTCTAAGGCATGCATGCAGTAAAGGGATGGACTCCTGATTTAACAAAGCATCATAGCTTTGTTACATATTAAACTACCCAACAGTATTTAATTTGAGTTGAAACAAATGGATGATCAGCAAAAAATGTATTGTCTTATATTCTTTTAAGTCACTTTTGGTGTCAAATGTGAGAATGTGCTGCTTTTTACTGTAATTATTCAAGTAATTTTATGCCATTTATTTTATTTCCATTTTTACTTATCAGCTTGTTTTGTCCAACTATTGGTGTCATGTTCCTCAGTCATTTCTGAAGTAAAAAAAAACAAAAAAAAAGCACATATAATGCACATATAATCAACAGCCCTTTAACCCATTACACCCCTACAAAATCCTGCTAACATATTTTTGCATGAGAAATAGTTTAACAAAATACTCTTAGTATAACACTGTAGACATTTTTATCTGACTTGAATATACATATACTGATATATTAGATAGCTTTTTCTGATAATACCTGAGTACTTTTTCAATGTTGCTTAAGTATTTTTAAAGTTACTAGTACTAGTACTTTTGCTTGACTTCTACTACTTCCTCTACTGCTGACTTCCAGGTTTTACATTTATTCACCGACACAGTCTTGCACTTCATTATAGTGCAACAGTTGGTTACAAAATTACATGTTTGCTGTAGGTTTGTATTGCTAATATGCTTTCTGTGAGTTTTCTCTGTGTTACTGTGTTTGCGTGACAATGTAGTAGAAACTAGGAGCTGAACACTTTGGAGAAGTTGATGTTTCTTGATGCAAAGATTGGTGATGATAGTCTTTGATGTGATGATGCCATGTTGTCAGGTGCAAAAGAAAATTGTAAAAAGTGTCTTGTACTTGAAAAAAAGAAAAGAAGAAAAAATGAGATTGAGACTGAGAAATATTGGGTCATTCTGCAAAGTCCTGGATTATGTTTGAAGTCAAGGTTTTTTAAATATTTCTTTTTGTGCTACAGTATAGTAAAGGTCTTAGAAATATTTTGGTTAGGGCAATTGATTTATGGTTTAAGTAAATGGTAAAGGTTAGGTAAATAACCCTTTAAAGCCTGAGCAAATTGGCTCGATTTCTTTCATAAACATGTGAATAAGGGGACAAGCAGCGTCACAAGAAATAACCCAAAATTAGCAAGAAATTGGTCAAAAGTTACAAGAAAAATCCCATTATATTATATATTATATTTTTTCCACATTTTCAGAGGAAATTAATCTTTTTTTTTTTTCAGGTTTAAGTGCTTATCAAAAGCGTCTGAAGGTAAAAGTCAAGTTAAGATTTACGTAAAAATGAAACTGTGAATGTTAATTGCAGGTCTCTGACTGCAAGCAAAGTCTTTTTGCCCTTCATAACAGTCACATGCACTACACACTCATCGACCATTCCTATCTCAGTGCTCTCACTTTTCACTTCACCACAAATGGGGCAAATCACCCGCTGCACTGGCAACATTGGCACTGAGTATAAATCATAAAGTACAAAATCATCTAATATGGACATGGTTCTTAGGGGATACTCTCCTGGAGTATTCAAAATAGAGTGCAGCCTGTGTTAAACAGAACAAGGGTTGACTCAGTGTCTTCATCAGTTCATATTATCTTCTTCTGATGTGTTAGCTTGGAACTTCTGCCATTGTTCCAATGGAAATGGGTATGCACACACAAATATAAACATGTATTATACATGTATGGAAGCCTGTTTATTATATGTGGATGCACATGTAGTGTGTGGTTTCTTGAGTATCAATATTTTAGATCCCACTTTGATCCTTTCAGTACAAACAGTCATCACCTCTGCTGGAGAAAAAGGGACAAATTGGACATTTGTGCAAAACTTAAGTGATATAAAGATCAATAAAACACAATTCCAAGATGACTATGTTTCCACTGAGTGATGTTATATGACTTCTGCTCTCACAATAACATTCCAAGAATCATTGAGATGGATGTTTAAAACAGCAGGTTTATTATGCAGCCACCGCACTAGTCGTCATTATTTCCTATGCAATATAGTCCTGTTATGTGACTGAAAATGAAAAGGCAAGCCCCTTATATGTGGGAGCGGCCACATATGAGGGATTCTTGGGAGTTTGTACATCATGTGACCTATAAAAGTGAAAAAACCTGTTTCTGTTGCAGTTTTGCAAATATGGCTTTTACAAATTGCCTAAAATAGCACATTGTGCAAATGTAAGAACTTTTTTTGTGATAAATATTTAATAAAGATAAAGTCTTTATTAAACTAATATACTTAATTAGACATATTTTATATTCGGAATTTCAATTTGCTCAATTTGAGGGTTAATGGAAACCAGCCTACTGATGTACACATATTATAGATGTCTGTAAAAAAATATTCACAAAAGTCACCTTGAACATTTTTGTTACTCTTATTACAGAATTCATACACTGGTGAAATTAAAATCTGAGACAAATTACAAACAAAAGTAATCTCTCTCAATCATTACTTATGACCCACTAGAAGTGTGTGGGGGTGTATTTATATGCACAGACTCTGCCCTCAGCTTGTATATTCTTAATCTCCACTCCAAACACACTAGCTCACAAAACATGTCGCTCTGCCAGGTCAAAAAGCGAAAATGTTCCCAATGGCCATACACAGGTTGAAAACCCTGCTGTCATGAAGAGAGGGGCATATGTCACTTGTTTGTAGATATTAACACTGCTTTTACAAGTTTAGTGTCCTAAGTTGTTGTCGCTTTCCACAGGCACAAAAGCAGTCAACCAGCTAACATCTGGCTTTTTTAATGTAATGGGAAAGGTTACACGATGTGTTCACACCTGGGTCAAATGACTATACAGTAGTCAAGGGTACCTATCTCCTCTGATAGGCATTGATGGAAACATAACGCTTGGGTGAACATGTAAATCTTAGCCCCTTAACCTGCAAAATGACAGGTCACCACGACATGCCATCTGTCTCCATCCAAGCAGCACTAAAACATTGATCCAAATTTGTCAACACCAAGTTTAAAAGAGAGACTGACTAAGTAAGAAATGTTCAGTTCAATTCAATGTTATTTATAAAGCCCATTATCACAAATTACTATTTGCCTTAGACGACTTTACGGCATACAACCTTGGACCCTCACAGTGACAACAGAAAAACTCCCCCCAAAACCTCTTTAATATAAAAAACAAGTAACCACCATTTTTACAGGCCTCCATGAATGCTGCCTTCTACTTTTTACTTATCAATTTTTGGACCTGTCCATGATGTCAAATTATGACACACCAGAAAAAAAAAATAAAAAAAATAAAAAAAACATACACACGCACACAGAAAGGCATACTAGTATGCTGCAGAGCCGTGTGCACAGATCTGATCTACCAGCAATGGGAAATGAGTCTTTAACCTATTTTTATTGGGTTTACCCTTGTTTAAAAGCCTTTGTACATTTTGTACAAAGGCTGTACAATTTTGGTGGAAAAACGACATTGGATGTTTAGGCTACCAGATACTTTTTAGTTCTCTTTTCATCTTTTCAAGTGGTTGCACACATAGACTGTTTATAAAGATGGACAACACGCTCCCACTTACCCCCACTATGCAAAAGTAAGGTTAAAATATCCAAGACACGGGTATTGTCATCTTGCAGGTTTGATTTCACTCAGAGCTGGAGTCTGTGCAGTAATGATCTCTGTGGTGGGGGAGTTCCCACCAGATCACCCATCCAACCAGTCCCGAGCAGCTCCACTGAATGCAAGTACATGGATTGGCTTTTACAGCTGTTAATCAAGGTGGAAGTTTTGTATTATTTAATAACTAATTGAATTTGAACTTATCATAAAAACAAACACTTGAACAATCATGAGGGTGATGAGAACTACCTTCAGTGACAGAAACCATCTTTGGTTAAATTCCATTCACGGAGAAAAATTCAAGCAGCGTGCACATCCAAAAGTGATAAGGTGTTGGACCAAGCAAAAACAGATTTGAAAGAACAAATGAAGTCCGCACACTATTACATGCTCCCATAAAAATGTATTTGATTCCCCCACGCGTGTGACATTTTGGGCATTAGCCCTAATGCCTGAAACGTCACACGTGTGGAGGTAATCGAAAACATTTTTCTTTCAAAATTCCATTCACTAACGCGGAGAGGCGGGCTTTATGACCTATACTGCAGTCAGACACCAGAGGGCGATTGAGATTGAAAACTTACACTTTGGGGAAGCTGTCAGGTTGTCCATTTTTATATACAGTCTATGGTTGCATTTCCCAGCTCAATCAATCATGTATTCATCTGTTGGAATTACAGGAGGTATAACTCCACTTGACGTGATATTAAGACAGTCCCTTTGTGACCAAAAGTCTTGTCAGTCCACAGTTAGAGTAGAAGATGTCACAGCAAGCAGTCTAATTGGAGTGGAGAGGACAAGTCACTTGTAAAACTAGCACACATAAACAGAAATCTATGACACGGCTCCAATCACCTAACAGACAAACGACAAGAGAGACAAATCCTCCCAGCAGTCTGCGCTATACCTGCAGAGAAAGGCCCACTGATGGAAAAAAGAAGGGGGATGAAAGGGGTGGTGGTGG
>NW_024623831.1:0-3049 GCF_008729295.1 Plectropomus leopardus
AATGGAGCATTTTTGGACCTGAACAGTCTGAATGTAACTATTTAGTTTCCACAGTGTATTTTAGACTTATTGTAGGAGCTGAGCTGCAAATTCACTGATCAAACAAAAACACACAAACTTGCCAAAATGTATGCCATATGCAGCCAAAATGATCAAAAAATTAAGAATGAAAAGTGCTTAAAATGCACCAAAACTTTAACTAAGGGTTAAAGACCATAAATATGTTAAATCATTTCATTTGTTCATCTGGATTTAAAGGTTAAATGTGTAAGATTTGGGAAAATTTAGTGGTATCTACAGTAATGGTAAGGATTAAAAAAAAATACAGAAAACCCCTGACAAATTTCCCTACAGGGATAATTACTATATCGTATCGTATCGTATCGTATCGTATCGTATCGTATCGTATCATTCCTGTCTTTTTGCTCTATTTCCCAAAATAATGAACAATTTCTTTAAAAAAGACCTGCATGAAACAGCCTGCACCTCCCTCAACCAGTTTCTTTCTTTTCTTTGTTGTTTCTCTGTTGCTGCAATTCAATGTCTTCTTTTTTAAAAATCAAATTTATTCCTAAATGCCAAAATCATAGCGCTTAGATTTCAGAAGTAGCTCTTAGAAATAATACAAAAAGTTTCCAGTGAGGACGGAGACAGAATACCTCCAGAATTTGAAGTCATTAAATTATCGTCACTGCGATTCTTTTAATTTCTCCTCAAGTTTCTTCCAGCCTGCTGCCCACAGAAAAGACATTTGGTGTAACATCACAGATAAAAAAAATAAAAATAAAATAAAATGTCTGGTTACTGAATAAAAATCCAGCGAGGTTAGAGCGGGAATAAAAGCAGAAGGTGTTAAACTGTGATTGAGAGTCATTTGGGTGCGTCTGCAGTGAGTCTGGCCCTCAGCAGCAGCAGCAGCAGCGGCGGAGTCTCTGAATTATTCAGAGCGTTTTGTCTCAGCAGCTCGATTCACGTTTACAAGCTGCGCTCTGCCCACACTTTGTCTCCGTCTGGACGGGACTTTCCCAGCAGCCCCGGAGGACTCGCAGGTTGCTGAGTGTTAGCGGTGAGATGCTGCGTTCACTGAAACGTGACGCTCTGTTTACCTGACAGCAGCAGCAGCAGCTGCGGAGGGTAAACGCGCCCGAATCAACTAAAACATGCAGCAAAAGTGTCAAATTCCCGCCAGGAGCTCTGCAGCAAAACACAGCTTCAGCTCTGCTTTCAGTGTTTTTATCTCCGCTGTATCACACTCAGGACTGCAGCAGCACTCTGACAACATCACATCACTTCTTTAACCCTGCGAAACCTGCAGAGACGTCACTTTTCTTGTGCTGCTTTGAGACGCCTTTCATTTCAAACTTCAAACATTTCTTTTTCAATTTTAGTTTCTTTCAAAAACATGAGAAAAAGCCAACAAGGAACTTGGCAAGAAATGTAAGCTCGGGAAAAATGTTCAGATTATTATTAAAATGATATAATCTAAATTATATATGTTACAGGATATTTATTTTATTTAAGCCATTTCCACCAAATGTATTTCTTTGTTTTTCTTTTCTTTTTTTTGCTAATTTTCAGCAAATGTTTTTGCCCTTTTTTCTCAACTAATTTTGTGTTAATTTTTTGAGTAATTCCTTCTCAAGATGCTCATTGCTTCTTCCAGTGTTTTTAAAAGGAATCAAGACAATTTGTTCAGTTTTCAAAGGGAATAAGTAGTGCTCACTAACACAGATTTTTACTAATATGTGACTCAAACTAAAGAGAAATATGTCGTAAATGACCTTCGAACCCTGAAATATTTGTTGGGATTTCTTTCAAAAATGAGGGAAAAAGGCAACAAGGAACTTGGCAAGAAATGTAAACTGGCAAGATTATTAACATGTCATAATTGTATATTGAAGATTACATGTTACAGAATTATTATTATTATCTAAGCCCTTAACCACAATTTATTTTACATTTTTCTTATTCTATTTTTGGCTAATTTTTCTGTGATTATTCTGCACTTTTTTTTTAAAATAAATTTTGTGTTAATATTTGGGTAATTTCTTCTCAAGATGCTTATTGCATTCTTCCAGTGTTTTAAAAGGAACCAAGATAATTTGTTCAGGTTTCAAAGGGGATTTTTAACAAATTTGAGACTAAAATCTGAGAGGAATATTTCTTAAATTAACTTCAAACCCTGAAAAATTTGTTGCAATTTCTGTTTCAAAAACATGGGGTAAAATGCAATGAGGAACTTGGCAAGAAGTGTTCAACAAATTGCAAGAAATTTGTTTATTAAGAAAAATATTTTATAACAATTAAAAATATAAAAATATTTTAAAAAATTAGGGAAAATGAAAAAAAGGAAGAGGTTGAACCTGAGATGTCCTTTAATGGCCACCATACAGAAGATACGTCCTCCGCATACAGTAATTGAGAAAAGCGCTGCCGCCCGCTCACACAGCTCAGCGACGCTGCTGGTGTGGTTACAGACTCTTAGTTCTTTTAATTTCAGGACGTTTTTGGGCTGAACAGTTTGTGTTTTTCAGGTTCACCTGTTGGACTCCTGCAGCAGCGTCTCAGACAGGATCATTGATCAAACGGACGTTTCCTCTGCAAACCACCAGTAACGAGCCCTGCGTCGCCCCGCTCGCCACGCTTCCTCACTACGACCATTTCTTTGAGTCAGCACTGATTTAATTTCTCCCCTGATTAAATATTTACCGAGCCCTGCAACGCACCGCGAGCTGCACCTTCACACCGCAGCGGCTTTAACACCGGCGGAGGATTCTGGGTGTTTCCAGCAAACTTCCCGTGAAGTCCAGAGCTCAGCAAAAAAACACGGTGGAAGCACTTTATCATAATATCTGCTTAGTAAGGCCACTGGGAACGCAGCGGACACGCAAATAATGAAAAATGAGCCTCTACAGTAAATGATTCTTGCTTTAAGGTTACAACACAACATTTTGCTGCTGAGTGCAAAAGTTATATTTGCTCTCACTTCAGCGACGTCACACAACAGTTTGAAATAATTCTCTGCTAAGATTTGTTTGTGTTACAAGTT
>NW_024623832.1:0-3619 GCF_008729295.1 Plectropomus leopardus
TGATGTTTTTCATGATTTTAGGTCAACATATTATCCTATGACGTTTTCATGATTTCTGCTTAATGATTTTTGGTTGACATACTATTCTATGAGATTTTTCAGGATTTTTGGATGACATTCTATACTATGTTTGGGGAAAGGGAAGGGGCTTAAGGCGTTCCCATCATCAGGGAGTGGTTTGATGATTGTAGGTTCTGGGTTTAATACTCAGGTGATTCGACAATGTGATTGCAAACTGATGTTTTAAGGAAAAAGTTAAAAGCTAGAAGGAACACAGACAAAATAGCTCTGGACTAAGGCTGTTTGTGGAATGGCAAGAGGTCCTTAGGTTGTGAGTTCAATTGTTATCCAGATCAGGTAAATTTTAAAGGACATTTCCAGAGGATAGAGTGTAAGGCAGCGTAAAACACAGTTTAAGTGTCACATGTTATAGCTCTGTCTGTGAAAAGGTTTATTCAGAGAGTCTGAGGCTGCGAATTAAATACTTACCCAGGGCAGGTGAATCTCAGAGAGAAGTGGATCTTAAGCTGTAATCTTGTTTGGACTTAATTCACATGTAAACAATGAAAGACACATCAGACACAGTGATTTGTTGATATTTTTAGCAGCAGCTACAAGATTTATTGACATGTTACTTAGCAGGTTTTTATTTCTTTTATATTTCAATTATATACTATGACAACCCGTTCTCATTCTGAACTTGTCAAATAGCGCCACTCTGTCAGTGCTTTCTGCGTACGAGTGTGATGCAAGAGCAGTCTTCTGGGTTCACTTGTATTGCGCATGGACACGTCAAAAAACGCAGTAAGACAGAACCAGTGGCGTTGTTATCATATGCTGGCGAACAGCCAGAGTGCAATAGGCATATTAACATGCAACGTGCAAGGGCAGCAACACTTGACAACGCGGCCAGACGAAACCGGTCATGTGCACCTGAAACGCTAAAGGAAAGTGTCAGGTAATAACACTGCTGGTAACCATGTAATATAAGGAGCGTGAGTATGCTCATGGAGTGGGTGGTTGGGTAAGGAGGTGGATGGGTCCAACAAACAGCCAACTTTTGTGCAGGGGTTTGGAGATCGCTTCTCGTGTGAATGTGTGTTTGTTTTTTTTCTACACCTTACCATGTGCCTCTTTCCTTAACCTAACCATCCTTGACTTTGTTCCCTTATCCCGACCATCATGACAGTCCTTGCTGTCGAGTAAAAATAAGGATCATGCTGCTTTATCCCACCACATGTGCATTTATTAATCAGGGTAACGGGCTGCGTCATCCCACCATGTGCATTTGTTTACATCACTGAAACAGCATCCTGGAGTGTAAACTCTGCCTATAACGCACAAATGTCATAGGCTGACCTGGAAGGCTTGAATGAACGGCACCATGTGATGAGTTCAGAATGAGAATGCGTTGATTATAACATCTTTCATGGCATATTTCACTACAAGTTTTGCACATTTTTAAGACATACTTTACCATATCTTTTAGGGTCATGCTATACGATTACATTCACCGAGTTTTTATGACATACTTACTGTGACTTGTCATGCCTCTGCACTGGTGATGTGTTGTCTGTCTGTCTGTCCATCCATTCATCCCATTCTTGTGGAGAACACATTGAGGGAATTTGGCACAAAAATCAACATCAAAACATGTTTTGGTCCATAACTCTAGAATCCATATGCTAATTATGACAAATTTTTGACAATACAGGTTTAAAAGAAATCAAAAATGTTTTAAAACAGCATAATGTCCCTTTACAAATAGACAGTGAAAGATCAGCCTGTTCCAAATGATAGTCCCTCCCCTAGCTGAACTTGGTTGACAGGTGTGTGTGAAGAGGAAAATTCAGCCAGAGAAGACTGCACCTCTGGTCAATGTCCAAACCAGCAGACCCAGGGACCTGGTTTGTATGGACTTTTTGTCTCTGGAACTGGATAGCCATACACCAAAGATATCCTAGTTATTACTGACCACTTTACGTGGTATGCTGTTGCTATTCCTATGAAAGATCAAAAAACCAGCACAGTTGCCAAATGTCTGTGGGAACAGTTCCTCGGTCACTATGGGTTCCTAGAACGCCTCCATAGCGATCAGGGGCACAACGTCGAGTCGCAAATCATCAAAGAGCTCTGCGCTGTGGACGGCATCCGTAAGGTGAGGACAAGTCCATACCAATAGAGTAGAGCGTTTCTATCACACATTGCCGAGCATGCTGGAAACTCTGCAGGAAAAGGAGAGGACAAAGTGTTGGGAATATGTTAAACCACTCACTCATACATACAATTGCATGAGAAACGATGCTACTGGGTTTTCACCCTATTTGGGTTACCAATCAAAGACAGTTCCTCTACTTCACATTCCTAGTACATAAAGAACCTCGAGTCTCATTTGAGGGGAAAGCTGTTAGCTTGCAACTGAAAATGTGCATAAAGTGGCTGATGAAAACAAACAGAGGTTTGATGCGCGAATGAGAGAATCCACACTTGAGACAGGAGGAGTTCTTGTGCATTATCTTCATCTTCCTCAAAAGCAAAAACTTGCTGACCAGTGGGAGTCAAAAGTCTATATTGTGCAAAAAAGAGCTGGAGACTAACTTGTCTATACAGTGTGTCCTGAAAGTCAGGATGGGCCAATAAACACTTTACACCGTGATCTAATCTTACCTTGTGGTTTCTTCCCTGAAACTGAGGAAGAAGTAGTCTTCCAAAACCAGTGTGTAGGCTCAGTACAAGGCAGATGCTCACCTAGCCAAGTGAGCAACCTCTCTGTTCAGAGGATGATGACGATATTCAGCCTTGGCTCTCCCCCATGGAAGTCTCTGAGATAGCAACCAGACTGTATAAAGTCTCAGCTATAACTAAGGTACAAAGACAGCTCGCAGAAGTGGCACACCTGCTGGAGCTGAATACTTACCTGTTGATTCTGAAACCCCATCTGACGTGGAACATCAAACCTTACCTGGAACCTTACCTGATATGTCCTCCACTGAGAGGAGTCCTAATCCTGTGGAACTGGAATCTGAAGAAACTTACCTGTTGATTTTGAAAACTTACCTGCAACGGAACATCAAACATTACCGGGAATCTCACCTTACCCGTCCTCCACTGAAAACAGTCCTAACCCTGCGGAGAGAAACCCTGTCAAACTGGAATCTGAAGAGAAGTTACCTGTTGATTTTGAAAACTTACCTGAAATGGAACATCAAACATTACCGGGAATCTCACCTGATCCATCCTCCACTGAAAACAGTCCTAACCCTGTGGAGAGAAAGCCCGTGGAACTGGAATCTGAAGATAACTTACCTGTTGATTTTGAAAACTTACTTGAAATGGACCATCAAACATTACCGGGAATCTCACCTTACCCGTCCTCCACTGAAAACAGTCCTAACCCTGTGGAGAGAAACCCTGTCAAACTGGAATCTGAAGAGAAGTTACCTGTTGATTTTGAAAACTTACCTGAAATGGAACATCAAACACTACTGGGAATCTCACCTGATCCATCCTCCACTGAAAACAGTCCTAACCCTGTGGAGAGAAAGCCCGTGGAACTGGAATCTGAAGAGAACTTACCTGTTGATTTTGAAAACTTACCTGAAATGGAACATCAAACATT
>NW_024623833.1:0-1447 GCF_008729295.1 Plectropomus leopardus
TGCTTTACAGTTAGCAATAAATATTATGATCAAAAATGATGTCAGTGCACTGAAATGGAGTGAACTTGGGAATTTAATTAATATAAATCACTTCAAGCATCTTTTTCTGGATTATGTTCTGTATATGCATATCAGACAACATATACGCAGAGACTGACGTATACGTGATAGATTAATAACAGTGGGGCTCTTTTCAAACCCTTTTTCTAACGCATGCTGCCACAGATTAGCTACAAGGATGAAAATTAACATGTCAATAAGTGATTCATTTTTTTTCTTTCATGCACTGTGCAGGTACGTCGTGTGCCCGGCTCCAGCGGCCGCCTCCACAAGACGGAGGACGGCGGTTGGGAGTGGAGCGACGACGAGCTGGACGAGGAGAGCGAGGAGGGCAAAGCTGCCGTGTTAGCTCTGCGGGTGAGACTCTGCATGCCCGCGTATCTTCAGTCCGCTCCATCATTCAGCATCCATGCAGTCCAAACAAAACAAGAGTAAACTCCTCCAAGCTGGCGAACAAATACAAATCTGAGAAAAGTATATCTATTGAGTGCATAAAAAAACTTAGATTTTCAACTTAAACTTGTGAAACCTGCGTTTTGTTTCATGTAATTTTGAAACTATAAGTTTTCCCAGGGCCAGTCAGATACTCAGATCACCTTCGTATTATCATTTCATCATTTTTTTTAATCTTTTATTAGTCTGTTTATACTCAGTCCATGTGTTGGTGTGGGATTTTGCTGTCTGTTCTCTTAACTGTGATTTCAGTTAAGCCCTGTGTTTAAAGTCACCTTGTGTCAAATTCCTTCAATCCTGCAATGCTCCATCAGTCCATGTGTTGGGGGGATAAAAGCAGAGTTGCATGTTTTTTTTAATCCTGACAATCTGTCATGTCCATCCTGCAGTCCCCCAGAGTGAAGGACGGGTCCCAGAACATGGAGGTGAGTCCATTCGAAGTGGACATGACCTGAAAATCTTGATTTATTGTAATGCCTCGACAGAGCGATCTGCATGCCAGTCCCGTGTGTGTACGCGTCCTCGTTCTTCCATTCACGTCAAACTGAAAAACAGCCGCTGATTTTATTTGCCGTCGTGTCTCTTAGCTTTTCCCACCAGCAGATGGCTCCACACAACATCTGCAGCCGCAAGGCGCCGCCCAGGAGAGTCCCGCCGCTGCGGGCCAGGCAGGAGAGGACGCTCCACCGCAGGCTCCCGCTCAGACGGCGAGCCCCTCACACGCACCCACCGCTCAGGTAAAAACAGTCCTCTGAAAATGCCACGAAGCAGCTCTAAAATCAAACGGTTCACCCAAATGTCCCACAAATGGCAAGAAATTAGTAAAAGGTGACAAGAAAATGAGCTGAACATTAATGTTATTAATTTAAGAATAATGGGGCATTATTAAAAATTACAAAAAAAAATACAAGGGAAAATGTCAAGAAACCCATAT
>NW_024623834.1:0-1990 GCF_008729295.1 Plectropomus leopardus
CACACAGGGGTCACAGAATCACATCTTGGGTGATTTTCTCGTGATTTAGGAAATGCTGGAAATACAAATCACTTGCAAGTTGTCGGGGGAACCCAAACGACCCTGAGAGAACCTGGAACGAACTCCAAGAACCCCACTAACGCTCTTCTAACCCTTTTCCACCAACATGCAACGGCTTCAGTTCTGGTTCGCACACCTAAATTTGAAACGTTTGGAGCATTTTGACAAAAATAGGAGGTTTTTCTTGACCTGAAGAACAAACTGTGAAGACATCACAAGACATGTTCTGCATATTCTGCAGGTTGAAAAGAGACGAAGGAGTCTTGCATGTAATAGTTGTCTTCACAACTGTTTGTCTTCTGCATCATGAAAAGTTGGTCCATGCTCATTTTTTTAGATAAAAACAAATATCTGTAATAATATATCAAAAGCTTGCGGGTAATCGAGGTGATTTGCCATCTTACTTCCACTGTTTGTTGTGCAATGTCTTCCATTAATGGTTCCACTCAAAACATGTGCTGGTTTTATGGATAGTAGCGCTGCCCCTTGAAAGTCGGACGCTCGAATCATCAGCTGGAAGCTTGCCTCAACTCGAGGAGTAGTTTACTTCTGTGCAGTGAACTTCTGGGTAGTTTTGGTCCCCAGATTTTGCTGCAGATTGAGCGCTCTTACTTTTACGCTCCTCTTTGCAGCTGCAGACATGTAGGCAGCAGCACAGAGGGAGAGAGATTGCACCATTAGGTGAAGAAATGCTGATTTTACAGCTCACAGCAGCTCAATAGGATACAGGCTTTTGTTTGAGTCTACAAAAAATGTTGTTGCACATTTGCAACCTGTCATTAGCACCATTAGCTTGTTTACTCTATTAGGTGACACACTATACGTTCCGCAGAGCCCGGGACTCTGTATGGAAAACAAAACGCAACATTAAAAATTTGTATTTAACTGCCTATGCCAGACGAACTCTGATTCGTCTGGCATAATTCTGAGTCGGGTGCAGCCCTATTAATAATGTCACAAAAGCTTGCAGGTAAACAATGTGATTTGCCATCTTGGTACCATTGTTTACTTCCGTTGTGCAACGCCCTGCGTTGGTGACGCAAAGTCAATTACAAAGGTTCCACTCAAGAGTGGTGGAAACGTTTGCTGGTTTGCACAAATAGTCCCAAACGAAACCAGTTCAAGAACCAGAGCTGATTTGGTGGAAAGGGGTAATAGAGAGTCCCAGGAGCCTCGCATCAAAATCACAGATTCTTACAAGATGATGAACAAACTAGGGATGTCCCAATCAGATCTGAAGGATCGGTACTGAAGGATCGGTACTGAAGGATCGGGATCAACGCATTTTTTAACTGATCTAGATATTTTTATCACGCACTCCTTGCAATCCTTTGGTTTGTCCGGCATAATGCAGGAGTGGTAAACGTAGAGCAAAATTTGCTGCAGATTTTTTTGTGATGCTGCTATTCCAATAACTAGAAACTATATTTTCAGTTTGTTTACTTTGTTATTTTGTAAAAATAAAATAAAAAACTATTTGGAACTTTTCGGACGCAGACATTTTTTCTTGCATTGCACTGCAGAGCTATTAAACTATCATCACATACACCAGAATGATTTTAATAACTTTAAAACACTTGAAGTGTGCACCGTGCAGCTGTATCAGCTGTATTATCGAGGTAAATACAAGTATTCGATCGGGACACACAATATCGGAGACACGAGATATCCAATGACTCAGGGGGGGGGGGGCGTCAGGACATCCCTAGAACAAACTCTTTAAGAAGTTTAGCTACACTCCTGAGAGGCCTCGCAACCAAATCAGAGATCCAGAGACGAGAACAAACCAGGAGTACAAACCTTTAGAAACCAGCAAATGAAAACCCAAGAAACACCTTAAGAACCCAGAAGGTCAAAGAGCGAATCCTAAGAGCCCTGATGGAACTGAGACAACTGTCACAAGGCTCGGCATGTTGGGGGGACGGTGAAA
>NW_024623835.1:0-1190 GCF_008729295.1 Plectropomus leopardus
TTTTATCATTTTTTTTTTTAAATTATAGTACTACCTCTTTTTTCAATTGAAAGACATACTATACATCAGCATTACGTTTTTATGATCTTTTGATCGACATATACCAGCACGTTGTCATGATTATTTGGAAGTCATGCTATACTATCACGCTTTTATCATTTTTAAACGACATATACAATCAAGATTTCACAATTTCCTACATTTCATCTCATTTCAACATTCTAGACTGAGGCTTTTGTTCATTTTTGTTCAACATACTTTACATACTAGACTATGACGTGTTTATTGTTCAATCGACGTTCAGCAAGACGTTTTTAGATTTGGAAATTGAACAGCAGATGTCACTATAGCCAATAAACATTTCATATGAATTTCATTTCGAGGCGCCCAGAAAGCTCCTATATTAATTCAGAGCGTTTACTTTTTTTAAATAGAAAAACTAAATTGCACTGTGTTCAATCCAGCTGTCCACCGTCTGTGTCTGTGGGGGACAATGTGGGATGGGAAGGTGTCTCGGTATGTCAGGTACACTACACGGAAGTGTAATTACAGCGCGTGTCGCTGTGCTTGCATGACAGAACAGGCGTTGCATGTGTGTGTGTGTGTGTGTGTGTGTGTGTGCGAGTGTGTGTGCTGTTAACGACAGCCTCCGATCACAGCTGGTCCCTCAACATGGCACCCAAAGACCCTCTGCTCGCCACTCTCAAAGGTAAGGACGCACACTGTGCTGTTATTGGATCCATTACAGCCGGTTGCTTCGTCCAGTTTTGCGCGTATGGCTCGCTGCTAAATAATAAATGACTTACTTTATCATTTGTGTTCTTATGTAAAAAAACAAAAACAAAAACAAAAAACCCAACATCTGTTAGGCGGTAAATTTCTGCACAGCCACTGCTGTAGTGTTGATGTATGAGATGGCGATGATCGAGCAGGTTACATGCATGGCCACACTCACGCGGACCGACAACAGATCCACTGTCAGCTGTGCGTTATGTTCTGTCCCCTCCCAGTGTGCGTCCTGAACCTGCAGTCACACGGAGACACAGTGTCAGACACCAACCCTCACCTCGCCTCCTGCTGTGAGCTCGTCGAGCTGGTCCTCAGGAAGGGGCTCCAACGTAAGCATCCACAAAATATGTTTTTCCTCTGAAAAAAATACATTTCTGCAGGTTTGTTAAAACTGAATGTTC
>NW_024623836.1:0-1801 GCF_008729295.1 Plectropomus leopardus
AAAACAACTTAAAATAGCATAACTTAGCGTGCTGAGACACGCCATAGCAAAGACTGTTGCAAAAACTGCCTAAAACACCATAATATGGCATGTCGCAAAAATCACCGAAAAAGCAAGGCTATAGTAAGGCAAAAATGTCAAAAAATGACCTGTCCCAAAAACAGCTTAAAACTTCTTAATCCAGCATAAAATAGCGTGCTGAGACACGCCATAGCATAGATTGTTGCATAAATTGCCTAAAACACCCACATTTCGGGTGTCGCAAAAATGACCCAAAAAGCAAGGCTATAGTATGGCAAAAATGTCCAAAAATGACCTGTCTCAAAAACAGTTGAAAACAACTTAAAACAGCATAACTTAGCGTGCTGAGACACGCCATCGCAACGAATGTTGCATAAATTCCCTAAAACACCCATATTTCGGGTGCCGAAAAAATGACCCAAAAAGCAAGGCTATAGTATGGCAAAAATGTCCAAAAATGACCTGTCATTCAACAGGCAGAAGTCGCTAAAAACTGCATAAGATAACGTACAGAGGCACCCCACAACATAGCATGTTGCAAAAACAACCCAAAAACACCATAATATGGTATGTCCAAAAAAATTTCCAAAGAAGCAATATCATAGTAAGGCAAAAATTTCAAAACATGACATTATCAGAAAAAACAGCCAAAAACACCCTAATATGGAATTTCAAAAAAACAATCGAAAATGCAACACTATAGTATGGCAAAAGTGTCAGAAACAACTGCTGAAAACCACAGTTTATCATGCCGGGACACGTCATCGTTTTGAATGTTGAAAAACGGTCAAAAACATAACATAGTATGCAGAAAAATGACCCAAAACAACACCAGTTGTCAGAATAAGCTTAAAAAAAACATCATGACATTGCATGTCGCTTCAAAAATGCACAGATTGACTTTGTAGCTTATAAGGTTATAAAATGCATATTCACCTGGACTCTTCTCTTCACCTGCATCTCAGGTAAACGGACCGTACCGTCCCTCCCATTCCTCTGGTCTGTGACAGGAAGGAAAGATGACGAGTCGGTGCAGCCTTCCAGGTGGAAGCCATATTTGGACACCATGTTGCCGGTGTGGTCTGAACTCCTCACCTCACTCAGAAGGTCCTGAACTGTAGTCGGGAAACGCTCCTTTTGTTTCGTTTCTGCCAGAAGAACAAAATTAAGAGTCTCAGCCCACATTTAGCAGCATGTGATCTGCTCAGCGCTCGTTCTTTCTCACCACAGACTATTTGTGGATCTGGTAATGGTTTCTGGATTATGCCTTACACCCAGACTTCTTATTCAGCAGTTTCCTCAAGAATCCCTAAATACAAAGTTTCACGTCTAACCTGACAGTTTGCTCCAAGCGTTCTCCAGCGTGTGGTCGTATCAGACGCCGTCGCCCAGGTCTCTGAATGACGCTCAGACAAATGCTGGACACGATGACGTCTGTCTGGATTTCCACACCGTCTCATTCTGCGCCGTCAAGACCAAGTTTCACTCAGGCGAAAGCTGGAAATTTCCACGTGGCACGATTTAATGACAACCTCTGCGTCGTCCTGCGGTCACAATCAGAAAAAACCCTGGGGGAGAAAAACAATATGTTAGCTAAAATATATCAACTTTATTTAAGGATTGTTGACTTCCATCATCACTGAAAGATTAGACACCTGCATCACACTTTTGCTTTTCTCTTTAATTTTCCTCCTCTGATTTTTGTTTTTCCCTCACTTTATAGTGTTTGGAAGGCAGAAGGGCACACACACACACACACACACACACACACACACACACA
>NW_024623837.1:0-1606 GCF_008729295.1 Plectropomus leopardus
GTACAGATACAACAGTCAGAATAAATGATTTACATTTTTCAAACATGAAGTCAAATAGTCCATCTTCCATGTTGTGTCTGTTACAACATTCCTTTTTCAGTTCCTTGGTGAGCGTTCCTAGTTCGGTCAGTGTCTCTGTGAATGAACCGTTTAGTGTCATGTTAAAAGGATGAATGTAAAGCATTTTCTTTTGGCAGCAAGGGAGTTATATTGTTATGAATAAGAGCAGGTGATCTGGTAGGTCTGAAGGATCTGGGTCATCACTGATCCCACGTTGGTGACACAGTTGTCTACTGCCGTCACTTAGGTGGTAGCTTGGCATGCTACTTGTAGGAGGAGGTTGCCGTTTTCCCCCTCGCTCATTGTGTTGTTTGGTTGGTGTCCTCAGACAGTATGCCAATACTGTCATCCTAGATCTTTTCCTGGAGTGTGCTTTGGACACCTTAGAAGCAGCGATCCGCCTACACTCCTGACAAATCCTCAACATGTTGTGGTGACTTTAACTTGCTCTGGGCACTAGCTAATGTATTTGGAAAGTAAATGGAGGGCCCTGTGTCATCATATGGTTCTGGCACAAGTTTGGAATGGCGTGGACCCAAGTAGCCTTTCCTGCGATCTTTACAGCTGTATCAGTGGATAGCAGCACCTGGAATGGACGGTGATGTTGTCTCTGCTTCCACTGACGCCTCCTTTGGTCTTTAATGAGCACCCAATTGCCTGGCTTCAGGTTCTGAAGCACTGCTGTGGTTGCTGAGGACACATTCATCTGAAAATGCAATCCTAACAAAGTGGCAAACAGGTTGGAACAATATCACAGCATTTTATCATCGCATGAGGTTGTAGTTGGAACAGACTGCTTAACTGGACCTATTTTGGGGTGGTCTCCTCAACACGGTTTAAAACGAAAGGAGACCATGTTTGTTTCTTACACGAGCGCACATTTGAAAAAGCAATGGTGGAAGTGCTTTAACTCAGTCCAGTTTCATCACAACCTTTCACCAGTTTTGCCTTGAATTTACAAATTTCACGTACCACAGCACCAGGGCACTGTGGATGATAAGAACAGTGATGACGTATTAGAAGTGATGATTATATATATATATACACACACACACACATATACATATATAAGCTTAAAAAGTATGACACTTTAGAGAGCACATTGCCAGTCAGTCATCATGACTGATTGTCGAAATACCCCATCTGGGTATTATTTCATTAACAGTGCCTTTGTCACTGCGCTGACATTGTGTTAAGCTGTGGGGAAAAAAACTTTAGCCCATTTTCTGAACATGTCAACAATAACAAGACAGTATTTCTTTCCTTCACATTGTGTTAGTTCTGTGAAACTCATCATAAAATGGCCAAATGGTTTATGCATTGTAGGCTGTGCAAAGCATAGGACGTACAACTGTTCCTGTAAAAATCTTCTGCAAGAACTGAAAAATCCCTGTGTGTATAATGCACAGTTAAAAGCAGTACACATTAAAAATGCAAAGTTAATAACAGTAGTCATTCCCCCCTTTTGTACCAGATTTTGATCAGAGAGCGCTTTACTGCAGAGTAGTGTAAGGGTTAACTTCAGTTGGTGTGTTTTGTAAGACAA
>NW_024623838.1:0-753 GCF_008729295.1 Plectropomus leopardus
GACTGAGTAACTGATTATTTCTTTCAGTTACCTGAATCATTGATTAATTTTTGCTTTCTGTTGTTTTGCTGTGTTGACTTTATAAGTGATAGATTTGTGTTGACTGACTTATTGGTTAATTGCTTTGTGTTAACTATGTGATTGATTGTTGCTGTAAATACAAATATAAATGTAAAAATAAAAGTGTCGAAGTTCTTAATCTATTAGCTGCAACTTAAACGAACATGTCTGAGCAAAAATTAATATATTTTTTAAACTAATCTATGTGAAAAATGTTCTGTTTGTTTGACCAGATTTTAACGGTTGTAGGAGAAAAATCGTGGCTTGATGAAGCAAAGAGAGTTCACACACACTGACCGTTTGTTGCAATTTAATTTTATTATTGCGTAAAATGTTTCGGCCATCAGGCCGTCATCATCAGCCAGATGAAGGCGTGACGACCGAAACTTTGTTTGCTTCATATTTAAATGAATTAAAAAGTAGTCGGACAGTGTGCACGATTGTTTGTCCTTCACCAGATTTTTCTTTAAGATTTTAGCAATAATCTAAAACAGAAATGTTTTTTTAATTTACAGTAAAATCAAAAAGAGAATCAGAGACTAACTGGGATTTTTTCTTTGAAAAATAACAAATTATTATTAGTAGTAAAAATAGTGAGAACATTTTTTCAGAACTTTAAATCAGCTACTTTATGAATTAAGTGTCCGATTGTGTTAAAGCAGATAAAATATAAATTTATTATAAAAATTAATA
>NW_024623838.1:827-1285 GCF_008729295.1 Plectropomus leopardus
GACTGAGTAACTGATTATTTCTTTCAGTTACCTGAATCATTGATTAATTTTTGCTTTCTGTTGTTTTGCTGTGTTGACTTTATAAGTGATAGATTTGTGTTGACTGACTTATTGGTTAATTGCTTTGTGTTAACTATGTGATTGATTGTTGCTGTAAATACAAATATAAATGTAAAAATAAAAGTGTCGAAGTTCTTAATCTATTAGCTGCAACTTAAACGAACATGTCTGAGCAAAAATTAATATATTTTTTAAACTAATCTATGTGAAAAATGTTCTGTTTGTTTGACCAGATTTTAACGGTTGTAGGAGAAAAATCGTGGCTTGATGAAGCAAAGAGAGTTCACACACACTGACCGTTTGTTGCAATTTAATTTTATTATTGCGTAAAATGTTTCGGCCATCAGGCCGTCATCATCAGCCAGATGAAGGCGTGACGACCGAAACTTTGTTTGCTT
>NW_024623839.1:0-1941 GCF_008729295.1 Plectropomus leopardus
AAATAGGTAGAAAAATAGCAATAGGAATATGAATAAAAAAGACAGAAATAAAAATAAAAATAGACTTATATACAGCTATGTACATGGGTGTGGAGGTATAAGTTAAATAATAAATATGAGCAGAGCGACTCGGTGTATTGTATGACATATTGCACAGTATGTGAAGTATATTGCACATAGAAGTTATGTTGTGTCAATTAAATAAATAAAACACTGATTCATTATAGTTTTCATTTACTGTCTTGATGTGTTTTTTACCTATTCCACCAATTTATTCTTAGATGTTTTTAATGATAATCCAAATTATAATCAAATAATGACCATAGCATAGCATACTAGAATGAATCATTCTAGTACCGAGTGTTAAAAAAATCACCAAAAATAAAACATTTATCACAGCCATGATTAATGCTGTATTTTCATTAGTGATCTGTCTCTACCTGAGCGGCTCATGCAGCCCGTCACTCAACCCCCCCAATGTTCAACTCAACGCTACGCCCTTGGTTACAATAATGTATAAATAACTACATAATACCACAACAGCAAAACTTACATTTGTGCATGTATGTTTCCATGTTTTTTATATTCATTATTACATTGATTTGAGTAAAGTCACACACATTAAACTGTATTTTCATGTGTAAAAACTGAGGGTGAAACAAGTTAACAGTGAAGAAATGTGTACAATTAAATGCAAAGATAACATTACCTGATAAATGATCAATAATCAATATGATGTGTGTTTACAGAAATACAGACTGCAAGGGCCAGAAATAAATTTGAAAGTTAACTTTATATCTTATCACAACTTTTGAAATGTAAAAAACTACAGCAGGTCCAACCAGCTCATAAGTAGTGAAAAATAAAATGCACTTTTTAATTTGCTTTATACACAAGTTTCTCTCTCCTGTTTACTGACACATTTTAACTCCTAACTGTTGATTGGTTAATACCTGTGATAAATAGGAAGTAATTGATTAAATATGTAAATAACTGATCAATAATAAAACACATTGGCAGATATTTTCAATGTAAGTGAGGAAATGAGCTCTGAGTAGATGGAGTGTGGCTCTGAAAAGAGCCTTCTTGTTGTTGTTGTTGTTGTTGTTGTTGTTGTTGTTGTTGTTTACAGGTGAGCTTCCTGTTTACTTGGAGCTGGTGTACTTGGTGACGGCCTTGGTGCCCTCGGACACGGCGTGCTTGGCCAGCTCCCCGGGCAGCAGCAGGCGCACGGCGGTCTGGATCTCCCGGGAGGTGACGGTGGAGCGCTTGTTGTAGAGCGCCAGGCGCGAGCCCTCACCGGCGACGCGCTCAAAGATGTCCCCGACGAAAGAGTTCATGATGCCCATGGCTTTGGAGGAGATGCCGGTGTCGGGGTGGACCTGCTTCAGCACCTTGTAGACGTAGATGGCGTAGCTCTCCTTCCGGCCTTTTCTCCTCCTCTTAACAACTTTGCTCTGAGTTTTAGCGGCTTTTTTGGAGCCTTTCCGGGCGGGTTTGGGGAGAGCTGAGTCAGACATTTTCACGGAATTTAATATAAACAGTTATCTGAGACGCGAACTCGTCTTTTAACTTATATGCGCTTTATGCAAATGAAGTGTGCCATCGCACGTACGGGATTGGCTGAGCGCTGTGATCGACACTGAGCATGCGCACTCACAACCATCCTGAGTTTGAATTTTTAAATATCAGAAAAAATATCATGTAATTCACGTTTAACCCTTTGAAACTGTTTTCATTTATTAGCAAGAAATTCGCGAAAATAAAATAAAAATACCTTAGCACAATTTAGAAAAAATAAGAAAAGGACAAGGTAAAAAAAAAAGAAAGAAAAATGAATTACCCCAAAAACTGCTATAATTTAACAAAATGTATCTATTTTTATCCTGTAAAATAATTTTAAAATCATAATTATAATGATTATGAATATAGTTTTCAGCA
>NW_024623840.1:0-2208 GCF_008729295.1 Plectropomus leopardus
TACATGTCACATTCACCCATTCACACACACATTCACACACTGGTGGCTGAGGCTAACGTACATGGTGCCACCTGCTACTCAACTATAATCATCAATAAAAAAGAGGGGAACAATCCTCTTTCAAAATTCATATATACATATATCATTCATACATCACAGTCCAAAAAATGTAAGCAAACATGAACAAGTCTTTTAAAGAATCCAAATACAAGAGTGCTAAAATTCAAATTTCTGATGTCATAGGCTATAACATACAGAGCTGCTCCAAAGACAGTGAGGGGTGAAAGTTATTCTGGATAAGAGCAGCCAGAGGCATGTTCTGAGAATATGAGGACATTTTTCTGTTTCACAACCGAGGACACTTCAATAAAATAAAGCTAATTTGGGGATAAAAAAAGAAAACAAACATTCATTGTCTGTGGAGCAGCTCCAGACTTAATACATCACAAGTTTGAGACTTTCCTCTCTGGTGTCTGGTTTTGAGAGAGAGGAGCTCATGTTCACCAATATTGACTGAGCTTTCCTCTGCCATGAAAATAACATACTGGAATTCTTAATTTTGGTGGTGTTCCCCTTAAAAAAATCATTATTCCTCTGCTCTTAATGGGAAAAAAAACCCAAACATTACAGCCTCCTGGTTAAAGCCGCAGCCCCAGCATAAATCAGTAAAAAGAGAGGGTGAAAAATGTCTATTGTGTGAAAAAAATCACAGCAAGGTTACAGTCAAAAAGGGAGCAGGACCACACCTCAACCGCGCCTCTTCTGGCTTAAATATCCTCCTAACCCGCTCGTCCTCTTTTGTTCTTGTTGTCTTATTCTGGGGGGTTTTACGACAGAAGATGGTTTGTAGGCAAATGGCCCCTGGAGCTGAAAAAAGGACGCCAGGTCACTTCATCTGCTCTCTTTGAGATTTACCTCATCATTGTCGCCGCTATCTTGTGCTCCATGAATGGAGCCGCAAATCCGTCCTCATCTACTCAGACAATCTGCCAGTAGTTGATATCATAAATAAAGGTCGCTCCAACTCCCCATCTATCATGCCGTTCTTGCGTCGTTTAACCTGGCCCTCTTTCACACACCAATACATCCTCTGTGCAGCTCATGTTCCAGGCCACTTCAACGCTATAGCTGACTCACTGTCTCGTTTCTCTTTTCAGAAGTTCAGAAGCTTGGCCTCTTATGCAGACGCACACCCAACTCCGGTTCCTCCATATTCGGCCTTGACTTTCAACATTTAAATCCAGCTTTAATGCCACTGATCTTGGAATCTCAGAACACCATCATCAATAGCCTGTCCCCCGCAACTCTCTCTTCATATTGGTCTGCTTGGAATTATTTCCACAACTTTCACAACATGCATAACATAACTTTTCCTTCATTTGATCTCATCACCATAACCTGCTTTATCGCCCACGCCCATTCTGTCTTGGGAATTAAACCCAGACAATCAAAGTCTACCTCAGCTGCATTTCTTTTATCTCCAAACTCCTTATCAGTAGTCCTGGCCAGCTCATGGTCACCCCCAGATCACAGACAGCCAGCTCAAGAGCCAGCTCAAAATCCTCGTGGACTTCGACTAGCCAAGGATTTACTGTCACGCTGCATTCACACCATGCGCTCCGGATATAGCATACCTCACGTCAACCAAAATCTAGAAGCAATGTTCATTCTCGCCTTCTTCGGTTTTCTCAGATGCTCAGAATTCACTGCTTCGACCCTTTGATATGATCCACGTCAGCATGCCTGCCTTTCGGACCTTTCCTATTCCTTCAATGACACCATAGTTTTTTATTTGAAAAAAAACAAAACCAACCAATCTGGCCAACCCACTCCCGTCTTCTACTTCAACACTCAGAGTTCACAGTTCTAAACATCTAAACATTACTCCGGACACTCTTTCAGAATTCGAGCCGCCAACTCGACCTCCTGCAGCGGCATACTAGAACACTTGATTCAGATCATGGGCTGATGGTCCTCCCAAGCTTATCATCCGTTCTGACCTAAGAGATCTCAAATTGGCTTTGTCCACTCTCAGATAATGCATGCTTCTGGGGGTCTGTCGTGCCCAAGAGCCACGGTGGATTCGCCACCGAAGCTTCCCCACACCGCACTCAACCATCCTTCCAACCATCCATCAGTGTTGATACCAAGTACATTCATGTCAATTAATTGTCAAAATAATCTTCTTGTTGAGGTGTGGTCCTTGCT
>NW_024623841.1:0-2022 GCF_008729295.1 Plectropomus leopardus
TATTCATGATAATAATAAGCCGTCTGTGTCTCACCTGTTTCTATCATGAGTCTCTCGGCGGGGACGGACTTCATGGCTTCGATGTTTGCCTCCGTTTTCAAGGAGCTGGAAAATAAAAATCAAAATTCACAGTTTAAGTTTGTTAAAGCAGCGAAACAGAACTTTATTGTGTTTTCAGCTTCTGCGCACAAAAAGCAGAAAAGTTTCCCAGAATAAAAACTGCATTTTTTATTTGCATTTCAACACATTTTTGAATATTTTTATTTGATGTCGTCTATTTTCATTTATCAGAATCAGAATCACGTTTATTGGCCAAGTTCAACAAATGAGGAACAAGGATTTTTTTTCCGGGTTGGCAATGCTCACAGTACAGGGGAGGGAAATAAGTTAGGGATAAGAAAAATAGAAAAAAAGACAGACATAGACATGTAATTGTATTTACAAAAGGAAGAGATAGAGAATATATACAAAATGTACAGTATGTAATTCAAAAATTCAAAATCTAATCTATTTTATCTATTTTATATCTGTTTAATCTATTTTAGTCTTTTTACGAATCCTCTCACCATCCGTTGATCCCGATGTAGAGGTCCAGATCAACGAGGGCAGCAGCGTCCTCCGCCGTCCCGTCGAAAGAGTGAACCTGAGAGGAGAGACCACAGACCATCAGCCGGACCAGGTCCGACGTCCACCTGGTTCACCTCAGAGTCACAGCACAGAAAAACGTTTCCGCTCGTTCAAATACGGACAAAATCTCAAAAAAGGATCCGTAACAAAGCAAATACAGAGAACCTGTGAAACAGAAGAACAGGGCGAGGTTTTCATTCGCATCAAGCAGCAAATAACTGAGTTCATGTTTCTTTTTTCGCGCTCTCCTGCGCCTCGCCGTGTACACGCTGAATCGATACGTCGCTCTGCTCTGAGCCGACGGGCAGAGCGACATAACGAGGCTCCGTTAGGTAAAATAAACTCACCGTAATGTTACATTACGTGGACGTTTTTTTATTTATTTTTTATTTGTCTGTCTTATCTGTTTATTAATTTGTGTGTGTTTCTATTTATTTGTGTACTTGTGCATTTATTTATCTGTGTATTTACTGTACTTTACTGTTCATTAATGTATTTATTTATTTGTCTGTTTATTTATTAATTTATGTGTATTTATCCATCTATCTGCAAATTTTCTGTATTTGTGCATTTATTTATTTATGTGCGTATTTATTTAATTTATTTATTTGTCTATTTATTAATTTGTGCATTTGTGAGTATTTATTCATTTATGTGTATCTATCCATCTCTCTATCTGTGTATTTTCTGTATCTGTGTATTTATTTATTCATTTATCTGTCTGTCTGTCTGTGTATTTATTAGTTTGTGTATTAATGTGTTTTTATCCATTTCTGTCCATCTCTCTGTCTTTCTATCTAGTTACAGTTTAAATGTGATCGCTGAAATTCAAATCTTGGTCGTGAAAGAGTGAACGTCTGTCCTCACCACTCCTCCGACACATCGGTCTCTGTTCCTCTTCATGATGTCTGTCGAACACAAACAAACAAACGGTGAGGACTTCGTGTGGAGGGTCGGTCTGATGAAGCCGAGCCGGCTCTGAGCGCTCCAACGTACCGACGAACTCCTGATGGGAGCTCCTGCAGTGGAGGAACATGGGCAGCCGCGTCTCCTCGGCCAGATCGAACTGCCGCTCGAAGTATCTGACACACGGAGAGTTCATCCAAAACAAGAAGAAACCTTCATTTTAAAAGCTCCTGACCAAACTGCTGACAGCTGGACGACGAGGCGCCGCCGCCGCCCGCAGTTAAACTTTAGAGGGTCGATCGGCGCGGCCGATCAGCGCTGCTTCTAAAATTCAACAGAGACAAATAAACTCACCTGAGTTGAGTTTCTTTTGGGCAAAATTCCAACCTGTCGAAGTCTGAAACAAAGACAAAAATAACGTTAGTGTCAGAAAATACTTATTGTTACAAAACACAGCAGTCAGAACAGCAGACTTTATATTTCACACTT
>NW_024623843.1:0-2856 GCF_008729295.1 Plectropomus leopardus
GAAAAATTGACCCAAAAATGGCTGAAAATGGCAATAGTATACTATGTCTAAAAAAGTCAGACTTCACTATGGCTGAAAATTACATATTATAGCTGGAAAAGACGCGTTTTGGTTTACAATGTGGAAACAAAGGCCAAAGAAGCCCAAAAACTTCATAATTTAGCATGTCAAGAAAATAGCCAAAAACATCATAGTATAGTATGTCGAAAAATGTGGAATTTTGACATGTCACAAAAATGGCTGAAAATGACATATAGTGGCTTATAGAGATGCGTCATAGTATACAATGTGGATATAAAAGCCAAAAAATGTCCAAAAATGTCTTAATTTAGCATTCAGAAAAAATGACCAAAAATCACATAGTATGGTGAAAAAAATTAAAATATGGCGTCAAAAAAAATGCTGAAAAGAACATAGAATAGCAAGTCGACAAAAAAATGACTGAAAACAAACAAAAACATAATATTTTTGCATGTTGAAAAAATGCCCAAAAACGCCATAGTACAGTATGGTGAAAAATATCAAAATATGTCATATCAGAAAAAGATATAAGAAAAAAATACTTCCTAAAGGCCATCTTCAGATATTGCGTTCACGAAAATGAGACGATGTAAGGTCACAGTGGCCTTGAATTTTAATCACCAAATTTTACTTAAACTCATCAGAGTCCAAGTGAACATTTGTGCCAAATTCAAAAATATTCCCTCAAGGTTTTCTGAGATATTGTGTTTACACGAATGAGAAGGACAAGGCCACAGGGACCTTGACCTTTGACCCATGACAACCAAAATCTCATCAGCTAATCATTGAGTCCAAGTAAATGTTTGTGTCAAATTTGAATAAATTATCTTGAGACGTTCTTAAGATATTAAACAAAAACCCGAAAAAAATAATGCCTGTGGCCTCAGTTATCGGTCGGGGTGAAGACATAAAAGGGATATTTACCTCTCCTCTCTTTCTCCTCTCTTCTCTCCTTGCTTTAAAGGACATAGAAGACAATTATTGTAATTTTAAAAACTCAGATAAATAAAGTATTCATGACTACAAGAACTGGAATAACAAGCAATAAAAGTATATTTACCTTTTCATGTCAGGTTTCTCACAACTCCTGACTCTCGTTTCCTCTCTTCTCCTCTCGGCTCTGACTTTAACGCTGACCTGCAGACTTCCACGCAGGTGCAGCAGCTTTCTGAACCCACCTGCTGCCACCCATATTTCTCATCTTTAACAGGCGCTTCGCTCTCTTTGTCCACATCTGCTGTGGCCCGCTCACCAACAGCTGAGACCTTTTGGGTGCCACAGGACTTTCTGGGTGCACTGCTTCCAGTATCACGGGTCTTTTCTCGGGGAAAGCTTCGTCTGTGTCAGCAACAGTGAGAGCGTCGGCGTAGGCCTGACCCGGTGTTACAGGTCTTTCCAGGGGGTTAGTGTCTGACGCCTTATCTGGTGTCCCAGGTCTTGCCAATCCCCAAAACTGTTGTCTGAAGTGGGGAAGAGTCACTGGGCTCAGGGTCGTCACCACGAAGGGTCATTGGGACCGTGACCCTGCGCGGGAGAATCCGTGGGGCACATCGCAGGTTTGTGTTTTCAATCAGTTCACTGTCACGTTTGTACATCTGGAGGTAAAAACACACACAACTGTCAGAGCACTGCTCCACATTACGTTACATTCAGTTTATAATGCCATCTTTTCTTTAATTTTTTCATAATGGTAAACAAAAGACTAGACTAGATCAGAATTAGGTTGTTTGTTAGTTTCAATTCTTTTTATGTATTATAAGAAAATGTTTCAAATGTGTGATGTAAGGACTCGGTGGAGTCCTTCACCTGCTTACAGTGTTTCCTTGCGGACTTGATGCATCACAGTCAGATTTGCAGTCGCAGTCTGAGCGTCTGAGCCAGATGGTGAGCCGCACTCGGAGGCTGATACCTGGACCATCCGCAGGAAAAGCTTTGGGCTGTCGGGCTGTCGGGCCGGTCAGGGTTTGGAGCAAGGAAACTTGTCCACTTGTAGCGCTGTTCAACCTGAAAGTAAAAACACACACAACCGTCAGTTTATAGTTGCAGTTTATAACACCATCACTAAAGACTGTTTACCAAAAACACGCATTCTTCTTTTCAACATGAGCAAAGTTTACTTTCTGTGGACTCATGGCAGGTGACGGACCTGGATCCCTCGCAGGAGATGGTTCAGGATCAAAACCAGGTGGTGAGTCACTCTGGGAGGTGGATGGGACCCCGGTATGGACCCTCTTGAAGATGGGGCGCTGACTGTTGGGCCGCTCCAGGTCTGGAACATAGACCTTGGTTTAGGTGTAGCTCTTCTTGTTCTGGAGATTAAAACAAATAAAACCATCAGACCACTGCTTCACAACATGTTAACACAATGCACTGTATTGGGTTTTTGCGGATATCTGATATTGCAACTCATCTGGCCAATAACCAATATGGATCTATATACTTTTTTCCCCTACTTAATTTTAGCGATCATCAAATCTCTTCTGTAGTAGAATTAACGTCACACTTTGCGTTGTCTTAATGTGATGGCTTTTCAATGTATCTAATATTTATAGAGCAAAATAAGAAAAAATCCTCAACTTAAGGTTTATGTTTTGGGCAATACGAATGTTTGTTCTTTGCTTCCATATCTGTGATCTTTTCTTTTTTTTAATGTGTCAAATGTGTGATGTACAGACTCTGTGGAGTCCTTGTCCTACATACTGTCTTTCTCTGTTGTCTCGGGCCACATGAGGGGTCAGGGTCCATGACAGGTACGGAGCCAGGTTCAGTAACCAGCGAGGGGCCACCGTCAGTTCCAGTTGGTGGGCCACTCCATGCCGTGACCCTCTTGAAGAC
>NW_024623844.1:0-2875 GCF_008729295.1 Plectropomus leopardus
ACGGATGGAAACATTTTCTTAGTGATTACGATTCAACTTTCAAGCGTCTCTGCAGATTTATTATTTTTTCGATCCGTGAGTACATTTTAATTCAAATTAAGGCTTTAATTTTAAAGATTAATGAATTAAATGCCAGTTAAGGATTTAAAAAATAATAAATCTGCAGGAACGCTTGAAAGTTGAATCGTAATCACTAAGAAAATGTTTCCATCCGTTTCGTTGCTTCAGCTGTAATGAATGTTGCTCTTTCAGGGATGCCAAGAAGCCAAAAGTTGGGTTTTAAATTTAGGATTTTTGTTTTTTCTGCATTGAAATATATAATCGTTCAGGAGAGAATTGCAATGCAGCTACGACTCCATTTAATCTCTGCTGCATATTTACACTCTGATCGTCTCCACGTGTTTTCTTCTCACTCCACATTTTATAATCGTCCGACATCAGTGGAGCCAAATTTAAATCTTTTGTTAAAAGGAGACATTTTTGTCAACATCTAAATATTTAAATGATTCTGTCGGTTTTATTAAAACCACAAATATCTATCAGAGCGCAGAGAAGAATCACAGAGTAAAATCATAATAATTCAGACTTTAGTGAAACCTTCAGACTGTGAGACTCCAGTTACCGTGACGAGACGACGGCGACTCGACACCTCCTGCCGTCCTCCTCGTCCTCCTCCCACACATGTCTCCACACTCCCCCCCCACCGTCCTCCGTCCTCAGCCCGGTCTGCACACACACACACACACACACACACACACACACACCAATCAATAATTACTCTGCTTAAAAGAGGGTATCAATAAAGTGTATCGTATCGTATCGTATCGTATCGTATCGTATCGTATCGTATCGCACTGCACCGCACCGCACCGCACCGCACCGTACTGTACCGTATCGTATCGTATTGTACCGTACCGTATCGTATCGTACGGGTTGGTATGGTATGGTATTGTATAGTATTTAAATGCACATCATGAAGGTTTAAGGTTTTCAGAAAACAGCACACATGAGGAAAAAGGTCACGGCCACACATTTCCTCCACACCACATTTTTTAATTGTCAGATTCTCAAATTATAGTAAAAATTTTTTTAAAAATCTGATTTTTCCATTTAATTGAAAAAAATATTTTAAAAAATACTTTGTGAAGGAAAAGAAAATATACAAAGATACCATGAATCCTGCTCGGATCTCTGAGTTTAACCTGACGAAGATCCGAGCAGAATCAAAACAAAAAATATACATTTTCTAATAATTTTTTCTATTTTTGTGCCTCACTCTCAACATCACAGTAAACACTGCAGGCTCAAGTGTTTTTTTAGCTTCAATCTCATTTTGTTAAATTAAGATCTTCCTCAGGAGGAAACAATCTGAGAGGCGATGTGTCGTGTTTTATACGTGTTTTTTTCATACAGCTTTTCAATTTCCTTACAAAAAGACATTTTCAATCAAATTCAAAATATATATTAAAAGGCATAAATAACAAATATTTCTGCCATAAAACAAATTTTAAAAAGGGAGAAAAAAATTAAATTAAAGAGATGCAGAGAGTCTAACTCTTGTGATTAGTTCATCTGAACCATCGTGTCTGTTAGAATAAAACGGGGCAGTGAAACCGTATTTTGTCAGACGCACCCTCCGTATTTCTTTTTTTGTGAGTCACTTTTTCCATAAATTGTACGTCTTGTATCATTTTATTCCATTTTATTGAATCTGGGGGTCTGGGTTCGGTAGTTTTCAGTTTCAGTGCAGTGATTCTCAAGATTCGGAGCATTTTTCATGTTCTTCTTTTAGATAAATGCGTGCTCTCTTTCTAACGGTTCGGTGTTTTAGTCCAGTCATTTATCATAATTTATTTTTTTTTAGTCGGTGTTCGGAAAAATAAGAGCGTGTCCTGTAATATTTTCGTGAATTTGGGTTGCTGGATATCGTGATCATCGCGGTGAAATGACGGTTGTTGCTATGTTTCGATCTCCGGCAGACGCAGCCATGCTGCAGCTCGCCGCTCCCCCTCTGGAAATATCCCATCATGCAGCTGAAGGCACGGCGAGCGCTGACCTTTGACCTTTCCCTCCTCTCCTGCTCCTGTTTCTCTAGCTCTGCTATCCGCTGGCTGAGGTCCTCCCAGTGCATGATGGGAAGGCCCTGGTAGTCAATGGAGGACGCCGCCGCTGCTGCGATGTGATGATGATGAAGCTCCTCCTCCTCCTCCTCCTCCTCCTTCTCCTCGGCCGTCTCCTTCTCGTCCTCCATCCTCCGCCCTGCAGACGAACAAAGGTTTGAACAAACTTTAAAAGGAACTTTTGGGATAAAATCTTACAACATCGCCTCACAGAAAATATAAAACCAGACTGCAGCATGAGACACCGCCCATAGACGCGGTCATGTCGTGTCTGGGTGGGTTTCCGTTAACCCTCAAACTGCACAAACTGAAATTGCGAATACAAACATGCCTCATGGAAACACGTCAGTTTCGAAAAAAACTCACGTTTATTGCAAAAACGTTTTCATGCATGCATGAGGTGGTATTTCAGGCGATTCGAAAAAGGGATGTTATCATCAGAGGAAAGTCACTTCATATCAACTCATTTTGTTGACTCATTTTGAGTCTGCTTTGCACTTTTTAATGTTTTATTTTTGTGGGCATGCATGAAAACTTCCTCACCAAAATGCATGAAATGACAAAGTGCATTTCTAATGACAAGGAGACGTGAACAGATGTGGATTTTCCTTCAGCTTTAGAAAGAAGAACTCCACCGTTCGGTGACAGATCTCTCAGCATCCACATATTTCATTTTCTTGTTTTTTACTGGATGAAAATTTAGATTAGAATGAATACTTTCATTTTTTATCAATGACAACACTCAGATGTGTGAC
>NW_024623845.1:0-2848 GCF_008729295.1 Plectropomus leopardus
CATTTCTTTTCAGGCGATTATACACTAAATAAAACATAATTCTTTTATTTCATTTCTGATTATATACCCCCTGAAATCCCGCAAACTGGACCTTTAATATAAAAATGCTCAGAGTGGTGATGAACTTTTTTCCATAAATAGATTCTCACAAATGTATGTACGAGGAAATGGCTGTGAAAAGTCTTGTCGCTTGTTTATAACCTCATCAGAGCATTTTGTCATGTCTCCTCTCTCAGAGGTGGAGCCCTTCAAACCAGCTCACATCTCAGAGAAGATCTTACTGAGGCTGATCAAACACCCCAGCGTGGTTCAGGAACTCAAGTTTGACGAGAAGAACAAGCGAGCGCCGCAGCACTTCCTGTTCCAGCGCAACAAACCGGTGGACTACTTCATCCTGGTCCTGCAGGTATTCCTGCTTTGATACTGCAAGAAATACTGCAAAAAGAAACCCTTCATAAACCTACTGAAACGGCGTCAGCTTATGTGGTGTTTGCGTGGTTCTTTAGGGTCGAGTTGAGGTGGAGTTCGGCAAAGAGGCGCTAAAGTTTGAGAATGGAGCTTTTTCTTATTTTGGGGTTCCTTCCATCATGCCAACAGGTACACACACACACACACACACACACACACACACACACACACACACACACACACACTGTTGTGTTGATATTCGTATGAGACTCTTCCAAAACAAACTGGTCCTAAACATCCAGAGCGAATCGGCGTCACTTTGAATCAGCTATTTTTGAGTTATGACAACTTAAATGAAATTACGTACTACAAGCGCATCACACTGAAACAGGGGAATTAGGTTGTCCTCTACAATCAAAGGAATTTTTAAGTAATGCTTATTTAATAATTGATGGTGAAACTAAAGTTTTAATAAGAAAATGTCCTTTGTGTCGTGGTTGTTTGGCCTGCAGGTGCATAACAGAGTCTTCACTGTCTAAATGTTACGTGGTCAGAGGAGGGGACTTAAAATCCTGAACTGAAGGTGGAGAAAAGTTAAATTATCAAGCCAGTTTCATTAGGTTGCTACAACTTTAATTTTTAAAAAAAAAAATAAATTAACACAGAAATTTGGGTTTAAATTGCACACAAAATTAAGTTGAGGTGATTATCAACATTATTATGTCAACATAACTCATCAAAAATATGTTTGCAGCTTAAAATGTTTATCTTAATCAATACATTTTCATTTTTAGCCTGCAGCAATGCATTCAGTTAGATGCTGGTGAATTACTTTTTAGAGTAAACCTATTGTCTATTTTAATCTTCACCCGAAACTGAAAAATTACACCTAATCAAACACCTAAAGTGACAGAAAGTCCAAAAACTGCCATTTTTAAAGTTCATAGTGGCTCTCACGAGTATTTAAGTGAAGACGGACACAAAGCTTGAGTTAGCCAACAGACATAGAAAAGCACACAAATCAAATCATTTGATTTGTAAAGTGCTTTTTAATCTAACTGTACACAGATACACACTAGATTCATTTACAAAGTAACAGTGGCATGAAATAAAAGAACTGGTATGATCTATAAACTGTCAGATAGATTACTGGTTATGAAGGAAAACCTGCGTCTGGCTGCACAGTGAACCTGAACACAGTGTGTGTTTTGTAAATGTGCACTTTAGGAGTGAAAAACCTGATATAGCAGTAATAGCAGCACTCAGGCTCTCCAGAAATCCTCCGTCATGGAGTTTAAATCACCCTGAATGGCTTGAAATATGTGAACATTTCAAAGTCATTTAGCTGTCATATTATAAATGCAGCATTCACCGAGTGGAGTGGCTTAAATTGAATGGAAGCTTTCAGCTGCGAAGCTTGAGCCCACCGTCTTATTCATGTCTTTAAAAGGGCTTAATAAAGTTTCTTTTTTTTTCTCCTGCAGTCCACAGATCCCCCTCTCGAAGCAGTGGTTTGGACCGCTCTGAGTCCATGCTGTACGGAGGAAGCATGGGCCAGCTGAACGGAGGGGGGAACGTCTACCTGCCAGACTACTCCGTCAGACAGCTCACACATCTACAAATCATCAAGGTAACACCGGAGCGTCGTGCAACTCAAAAACACTGAGTTTTCAACCTTTAAGACACCGTAATATAAGAGGGGAGAGAAATTCCACCGAGTGTTGGGCCGATGCAGAAGTTTTCAAACCAGTTAGATGTTAAGCCAAACACTGGATCGGGCTGGTTTACAAAATTTTAAACAGGTGTCCCACATTATTCAGCGACGGTTATTTACCTCAGCAGAAACTTTCTGCTTTCTCCTTCCAGCCAGCTGACACTGTGTTTAGTTTTTTGTGGTGAAAAAAGTAGATTTTCTGAATCATCTTCATGAAACAGCTGGTGTCTGTCCACTGCGGCGCTTTCAAAGCGAGCATCAGATATGAATAGAAACATTGCGCCCGACGAAAGTTCAGCTCACAACAGCACCATATGTAGTGGGTTTACCCGTGTTTGAAAAAAGGGAGAGGATAACTCTGTGTCTCTTCTCCTCACCCCAAAAAGTAAACAAACACAGTGTGTGCCACTCTCACCCTTCCCCCCCGCTGAAATTTGATTTTTCTTATGTTGACGACGCAGGTCGCTTTGGCTCAGTAGTAAATTACACATAACACTAGCTGCTCCATTAGTACATTTACAAACTTGATATTGAATTAATGACACTATAATATTGTTTATTACTAATACAATCTGAGTTGGATGTACCACTGCAATAGGCTACTTTTGAAATTGCCAAAAAGGGACATAATGACATGCAACAGAGGGAGTTGATATTTTTAAAAGCAAACTCAAGACCTACCTTTTTAATTTGGTATTTATTGAACTCTACCTATTTATTTATTTA
>NW_024623846.1:0-3916 GCF_008729295.1 Plectropomus leopardus
TGTCAGGAAGCAGCACAGCTACAGAACAGTCCCTAAGTAACAGCTTTGATCTCTGCAGATTTACGTGTTGTTCTGCTTGTTGTAAGTAGGAATCAAACATCAGATATCAGTTTATTCTTTCAACATAACTGAGCTACAAACTCACTACACGTGAATTTACATTAATCGTCTAATGACATGACATGAAGAAAATGTCCCAGCCTGGATTTGAACCAGTGTCAATAATATCATCTGATTTGTAGCAGTCTCTCTTTGTATGCACGTTGCCACTAAGCCGTAAGGGTCAATGCACAAAAATGTTTGTCAGGTGTCTAAAATCCACAGTACTAGTTTGAAATCCTCATGAGGAAAAGTTTCATATTATACAACTTTAATGGATCTAAAATGTGAGCGTATTTAAGTATGTTGTGGCCGTACATACAGTCTAACACTTTGTAAAAACCTCAAAGTTAAATAATATTAATTCATATCTGTATGCGCTGCTGCTTTAGGGGTTAGATGGTGCTGAAACGGAAAATTCAGTATCGGCAGTGATGTCTGACAAAACTCGACTGATATATGAGTCAGGCCGATATTCCTTCATTTTGACAGACGCATCTGCCGATACTGGTTTTACCTGTTTCTGGACCACTTCACCTGATTTATCAGCCAAAACAATATATAACTTGACTTTATGTGCCTTAATTTGTTCTGCAATATCACAGCCAGTGTCTAAACTGTTTCTAGAGCCAGATTAAAATTTATGGCATAAATAAAATGAAATATCGACTGATATCCCTCTGCTCTGCTAATGTAAGGGTCATATGGTGCTGAAACAAAATTCAGGATCGTCAAAAACGCGACAGACATATGAGTCAGGCCGATATTCCTTCATTTCGACAGATGCATCTGCCGATACTGGTTTTACCTGTTTCTGGACCACTTTACCTGATTTATCGGCCAAAACGATATATAACTCTACTTTAAATGACTTCATTTGTTCTGCAATATCACAATCAGTGTCTAAACTGTTTCTACAGCCAAATTATATTTTTTGGCATAAAAAAAAATATTGGCTAATATCTCTATATCTCTCTATAATATCTATATAAGGGTCATATGGTGTTGAAACAGAAAATTCAGTATCTGCAGTGACGTCTGTTGAAAACTCTGATAGAAGACTGATATACGAGTAAAGCCGATATGTTCCTGACTTTCCTATTATCAACTTCCTCTGTCTCTCAACTCAACTTCCTGTCGCTAAACTTAATTTGTTGTAACTTGACTAACTTTCCTGTCTCTCAACCCAACTTCCTGTTTTTTGGCTGTCCTTCCTGTCTCACATCCCAACTGCCTGTAACTTGACTGACCTTCCTGTCTCTTAACCTAACATCTTGTCTTTCCTCTAACTTCCTGTCTCTTTACTGTCCCTCCTATCCCTCAACCCAGCTTCATCTATTGAATGTTCCCTTTAGCTCCGTACAAGTTTGCAAAATTTACCTGTTTTAAATAAGTCTTGAACCACCAACCTCAGGCACACGAACCACCTGCTTTATCCACCGAGCTAAACCTCCTGACAACATCATGATTTCAAAATCTCAAATCTACCAACCATTCAATACATAACCATTATTTTTTTGTGTGTGTGTGTGTGTGTGTGTGTGTGTGTGTGTGTGAAGCAGATCTAAAAAAAAAAAAAAAAGAGTCACTACAAATGTTACATTTCTTTCGTGTTTATTTTTAAGGCTTTTTTTTGCATTGATATTGCAGCTGCACTTTAAAGCAACATTTCTAATGTAGTTTTACACACTTCTGCTTACTTGCTGAGACAGACAATAATTTCCACACAATCAGAAGTGTATCAGATAGAGAAGTGCGTATCAAAGTGGCCCAGATCGGTGTCAAAAGGTTAAAAACAGATCTGTGTCACACATGATGGAACAAAAGGATCTGGGTCACCGCTGGAAGTCTGAAAGTAGATTGCTTCATTAGAGTTTGACGTTGTCGTAGAAACTTGTCACGATGCGTTACATCCTGGTGGTTGTTTCCTTGCAGGTCCGGATGTATTCCAGAGCGCTGGCCATTATTGGAGGCTTTCTGGTTCTGGCCAGCGGGGCGGGGGAGGTGTACAGACAGAAACCTCGCAGCAGATCCCTGCAGTCAACTGGACAAGTGTTCCTGGGAGTCTACCTCATCTGCATGGTAAGATCTTTATTTTTATTACATTTTAAAAGGACCTTATGCTATGATGTTTTTATGTTATTATTTTTTATGGCTTTTTAGTGGCGTTTTTTAAGCAAGACTATACCAGGACTTTTTAAATTATATGTTATGCAGTGATTTATGATTGTTTCTTTTTTTTGCATACTATGCCATTATTTTTCAATTTTTTATGGCATAAAATTTTACAATTTTATGGAATAAGATACTAAAATTGTTCACATAACACAGACACTTTATTATGAACATTTTGTGACACACTAAGCCAAGACTCCTTTTTCAAGGTTCTTAAAACCTTTTGTTTTTACATACTATAGTATTACAATTTTTAATGACATTTTCATGCGATTTTGGAAGACATGCTGTAGTATGACTTTTTTATGCCAAATTCAACGATATACTATAATATGACTTTTTCATGCAGTTTTTGATGACATGCTTTTAACGGCATTTTGGACGACATGCTGTACTATAACTGTTTAATGTTACTTTAAAAGACATACTTTAGTGACTTTTTATACTTATTTTGGACAACATGATAGAGAATGACATTTTTATTCTATTTTTATGCCATTTTTGACAACATGTAAACTAAAACTTCTTTATGCTATTTTGGTCTAGTGCTATCCTATGACATTTAATGTGATTTAGAACAGCATGTTATGGTTACCTTTTTTAAAATGTTTTTTTGGACACGACATGTGACATGTTTATGTCATTTTGGAAGACGTGCTATATTGTGACATTTTATGCGATTTCGCATAAATTGCCATGCTATCTTGGACGTTTTTATGCTATTGCGACAACATGCTGTACCATGACTTTCTTATACTATTTCAGTTATACTATCTATTTCATGATATATTGTGACATTTTAATTCTTCTTTGGACAACTTTCTACAGTTTATGATTTATAGGTTTTTTTGTGCTGTTTTCTGACAACATGCTATGCTATGACTTTTTATTCCATTGTTGAAGACATGTTGTAATATGACTATATGTGGTACTTTGGGAGACATGCAATATAGTATAGTAGTACGTTTTTTTTTTGTCTTTTTTAGATTCAATGATATTGTTTGACTTTTTTTATGCAATTTTATATGACACGCTAGAACGACTTTATTGTGCTATTTTGGACAACATGCTATACTATGATGCGATTTTGGATGACATGCTATAGCAGAACTTTTTCCTTTTTTACTATTTTTTATGACATGCGTTAGTATTCTGCAGGTGCAAAAGGGATTATCTAAAGTGACACAAAGACATACAATAAAAGGGAGGACATAGTTTAATGTTGAAAAAACAGAAGTTTACAGAAACAAAAGAAAAAAATTAATCTGGTTCTGATGACAATGCAGGATAAAAGGTGAAAACACACATTATCTACACACAGAGAATAGACGTCACAGAAGTAGGACTCAAAAAGAGGAGAGAAGCAACAGCGAGAAGAAAAAGGAAAACAATTTATTATAAAAAATTGTTACCACTATCATCACGTTTTGTGATATTGGAGGACGTGCTATAGAATCACTTTTCCATGCCATTTTTAAACACCTTCTAAATCTAAATTTTTGTGCTATTTGGGACGACATAATATAGGATGACTTTTTTGTGCTATTTTAGACAAAATGCTGTAGTGTGACTTATTTATACCTTTCAACAACATGCTATGTTATGATTTTTTTGCCACTTTTGATGACATACAATAGTATGA
>NW_024623847.1:0-2708 GCF_008729295.1 Plectropomus leopardus
TATTATTTTTATTTTACATGTGAGCGGCCACATATGAGGCATTTCTGGGAGGTAATAGTCCATGATTTCACAGAGGAATTGTGGTTTCAAAACTTCCGGATGATCTGCTCAACTTTTGAAGAGTTTTGTGATGCAATAACAGCTCTTGTAGCTCCAGCTGCATCATGGGAGCCAGTTCCTACAGACAAGCTCATAGCCATAGCATCATGTGACCTATAAACCCGAAAAAAGTGATTCCACTGCAGTTTCGCGAAATATTGCTTTATCGAATTGTCTGAAATACCAACTCATGTGAGCGTAAAACTTTTTTGCGATAAATGTTTTTTTTAATTTCCGTGTTTCCATAAGGTGTATTTTATATTCGCAGTTTTAATTTGGGTAATTCGAGGGTTGAGTCCTGCTCAGATGTTGAATGAACGTCCAATCAAGACCTCCCGTTACGGTTCAAAAGTTGTTCCAAAATGAAGGTTGTGCCGACCTCCGTGACGATATGTGGCGATGCTGAAATATGATATTGCAACAATATGACACACTGATCGATATTTCCGGGTTTGACAGAATCTGGACCATCACCATCTGACCGTGCGACTAAAAACTGTATTGCACTCTTTGGCGTCCGAACTAAACCATTTTTGGTCAATGACACAACGTCCGACAAACGTTTGCTGGGAAACAGAAACTCAAATATGTGAGCAAACACTGATGCCAGCGAGGAAAAAAAACCCGGATGTTTTCTTTAGTGTATAATCGCCAGCGTGAGAAATGTACTCATACTGTCAGATTTGACGTCTTAATGTAGTACTGCGAAGGACTGATGCATGATGGGAAACAAACGTGCCCACCTTGCAGTTTTTCCACCAGTATTTGTTCTTGAGTTTGGCGGCGCTGCTCTCAAACTGCGAGGCTCCGGCCTGCAGGGCGTCGGCCCGGTCGTCCAGCTCCGACAGCTTCTGATCTCTCTCCAGGACTTTGTCCACGTTCACACGCATGATGTCCACCACCTGTGGGACAATGTTAATGGTAAATGGACAGTACTTGTATAGCGCTTTTCTAGTCACTCAAAGCGCTTTCACGCTACATTGTCACATTCACGCATTCACACACTGGCGGCCGAGGCTACCGTACAAGGTGCCACTCGGTAATCATTCACACGCACTCACACTCCGATGACGTGGTAGGTGGCAGGTATCTTCATTTAAATTTCATTTTAATGACTATTTTCTATTATCACAATTGGACTAAACTGTGTTTTTTGTTGTCTTTGAGCAGTTTTCTCACCTCGTCCACCTGTGCTTGTGTCTGCTGCAGTCGTCTGTTGCTGGTGAGGTTCGGGGCCGGAGCCGGGGGGCCTCCCTCACCCTCAGGGCCCCCGGGAGTTCCTGCTTCTGGAGTCGACCTGCAGACGCAGAGAGCAGGTGAAACAGAGAAACAATTCTTCATAGAAAACGTGTCAGTTTCAGTCCTGTCTTAGAATTTGCAGATTATTTGTTTTGTGTTGCCATCTTGCAAAAAAGAAAACTGTGCACACTTTGGACGTATGTGATATGATATATATTATAGAATATATAATGTTAGTGCTAAAACATAGCGTACCAGTGGCATAAGTGCAGAGAATCAGCAGACTATTTTGTCATAAAAATCAATTTTATCAATATATTATTTGTTAATATCAATACTCGATTTCTGCAGTATCAATAGGATGTTTACTACAGTCATTCTGTTACTGATATTAGTCAAAGTTGTCATGTTAAAACCCTGTTATATCTATCTTTTAATAATAACTTTGACGTTATATTAAAATAGTATCTGATATCAGTGTTTTTTAAAGGTATTGTATCAAAAGTTTGATATTCAAGTATCATTACAACCATTTCATGTCTTACACATAAACATCACCATAAACTGCCAGATCCAGTCAGGCTAAACAGTAAAAGTCCTGCCAAAAGTGCATTTTATTGTTATTTTTTTTTTCTAAACATGATCTTTTTTTTCTTTTGCACACAAGTTCATTATTATTGTTCTGACAAAAAATATCTTAAGTGCACAAGATTCAGTTTATTTTGTGATTAGGAATAAAGACAATTAATAAAGCAGCATCTTGCATTTAAGTACTGTACTTAATGACCATTCTGAAATACTTTTAATATTTTAATTTCTGCTACTTTGTGTACTTCTTCACTACATTTCAGAGGGAAATATTGTACTCTGTACTGCACGTCATCTATGTGACAGCTGCAGTCACAACCTTGCAGATTCAGATTATTAATGCAAAATATAAATAAGCAAACAGCCCAAATGATGCTTCATTATTTGATGAAGTATATGAAGTAGTTCAATTTAGAAGAAGCTGCAACATTAAGTAATGTTTATATACTGATGAATCAATAATATTATTATATGATATTTAAATATGTTATTCTGTTATATTCTAAAAATAGATCTATTCATTTCTTTTCATAATTTGTATCCATCAATTTGTACAGTTTTTCATCAATTTATGAGGTAAAAACCTGTTCAAAACCTGGATCAACATTAGTTTTCTTCTGCTGGGCTCAGACACCATTCACGAATATTTAAATCTTCAAACAATCAACAATCGAACAAATCTGAGCAACAAGGCAAGAAAAGTCCCCCAAACTGCAAGAAATAAGTACATCTAGCCTTTTTTTAGGGACGATGTCCATTCAACTATATTTATAATTATCATA
>NW_024623848.1:0-1386 GCF_008729295.1 Plectropomus leopardus
AAAAAATGTTGAATTTATTTAGTTTAGCTCGTTAACGTTATTTTCGCCGCAGTGTAACACAAACAAAACTGTGTGTGTGTTTGTGTGTGTGTGTGTGTGTGTGTGTGTGTGTGTTTGAACCACTCAAGTGTTGTGTGGTTTTATGTTAAGTTAGCGTCTATTCATATCAGCTGTTTTGACAAGTTTGCATTTTAAGACAGGAGAGTAAAAGTATTAAATTCTCGTCATTTACTTACCTTTCCAAGTCTTAACAAGGTTTCAACTCCACTAAAATACGCTGGCGTTTTGTTTTTTTAGGAGAAATTAGCGTACACAACTGCGACGCAAAATAGCGGTTAACATTTTTCACACGGACGAAAAGCAGCAGCAACTCACGGATAGCCTGTGTTAAACTCAATAACGGAAGTAAACTATTTCCGGCTTTACATTTCAAAATAAGTACACGCAGTGACGTTCAATGACGTAGCGTTCTATTTGAGGGCTACGAATTAAACATTTCCGGTGTTTCGCTGGGTAATTGTTGCTAACTTGATGCAGCAAAATTGCGAAAACTTCCGCACGGCCGTCATGTGACCACTGAAAAAGACTGGTCAGCCCAGTGTGTTTTCATGCAAATGCCATTTAAACTACAAATTATCCCACTCGCTTCTTACCAACAAGAATTACAGCTGCCACAAGGCTATATTTGCAGAAAATATATAACAATTGCAAGTTATAAATCCCCGAATAACAAAATATAAAACGACTGTGAAACAATGGACGTACAGAATATTATTAACTTATTGACTATGAGACACGCACTAGGCCTACATGACAAAAGGCAGCACAAGGTACACTATAAAATAAAATAATAATAATGATGAATAATAATAAGATAACTTCCATTAGGAGTAATATATTACCTCAGATTATATATAGGCCTGTATTCTATGTTTTACAGAATCATCAACATTCACATATGTAACTATTCTTATTTTTTATATTTACACTGTGTAACATGCCATGCAATTTCCTACTGTGCAAATATTACTACTTAATGTGAAATAATATTTATAGGCTACATTTTTTCAATAAATATACTACACACTATGTGTGTATTTCAGTTATCCTGTGCAACTATCAATCACAAACATACAGTATCGGTATCAATAACAGGTGTTTACTATCTATACAGATTTTGATTTATTTCATTTTTATTCTTTTATTTTATCCAATTCATGGATATTTTGTCCTAGTTTATCCTATTTTATCTTATCTTATCTTATCATTACTAGCATGGATTAAGTTTGTTGTGTTTTTGTTTTTGATTTTGTTTTTTTGATTATTTGAAGTGCGCCGCCCTGTCTCTCTCATAAATAATGAACAGCCCCTGAAACCACAAGATTA
>NW_024623849.1:0-1023 GCF_008729295.1 Plectropomus leopardus
TTTTTTTTATAGAAACAGCACGTTTAAAATGGGGCTGGACGATAAATCGAATTTACCGAAATACATCATGAATTCTGTATAAACTGAGAATAACTGGAAGTCCAGACGGCCAATCAGCTCTCAGTCCAGTTGTCACAAACTGAAACCCAGATCGAAGACTGATTCTCGTTACGTTCGGACGACTTTTACAAACGTTTAAAGCTTAAAAATCTGAACAAATTGGTTTGATTTCTCATAAAAACACGGCAAAAAGGAAATGAGCAACTTGGCAAGAGATGTTTCAAAAGATTAAGGAAAACGGACAAGAAAATGAACTGAAAATTAATTTAAAAAATAAAATAAAAAATAGAGAGTAAGAAAAGGAGAAAAATATATTTAATAATAATTAATAATAATAAAATACTAATTAAATTGAACTATATAAATAATNCGGGAGGGCGGCCGTGCTCCAGGGGACGGCGAGGAGGCTCGTGTGGAGCGATGAAGGATGAAAGGATATGAAGAACGGAGGACTCAGCGACGCGTCTGTCCCAGCCGCTGCGAGGACGACGAGTGCTGCTCTTCAGTTCGTAGTTTGCTTCGACTTCTGCTGTTACAACGAAACAGAGAAACTCTCTTAGGACTTCCCCCTTTCTGATCTGTCACACTTTTTTTTATAGAAACAGCACGTTTAAAATGGGGCTGGACGATAAATCGAATTTACCGAAATACATCATGAATTCTGTATAAACTGAGAATAACTGGAAGTCCAGACGGCCAATCAGCTCTCAGTCCAGTTGTCACAAACTGAAACCCAGATCGAAGACTGATTCTCGTTACGTTCGGACGACTTTTACAAACGTTTAAAGCTTAAAAATCTGAACAAATTGGTTTGATTTCTCATAAAAACACGGCAAAAAGGAAATGAGCAACTTGGCAAGAGATGTTTCAAAAGATTAAGGAAAACGGACAAGAAAATGAACTGAAAATTAATTTAAAAAATAAAATAAAAAATAGAGAGTAAGAAAAGGAGAAAAATATATT
>NW_024623850.1:0-1620 GCF_008729295.1 Plectropomus leopardus
GACAAGAGGAAGTACCTGGTCCCCTCTGACATCACAGTGGCTCAGTTCATGTGGATCATCAGGAAACGCATCCAGCTGCCCTCGGAGAAGGCCATCTTCCTGTTCGTGGACAAGACGGTGCCGCAGTCCAGGTCAGCGCCGCCGCACTCGAGACGTTTGGGCTTTTTCAGAGGTCTGGTCCTGATACTGGGCCTCTGAACGTCGTCTTCAGGGCAACAAACAGGGTTCCTGCAGACCCTTAAAAAGTCTTAAGTGTACTTACTTATTTACTTACTTACATTTCTTGTCGCCTTCGTCACGTTTTTGTAAGAAATCCAGCACATGTTCAGATTTCAAAGGCCCAAAAGCCACTGAATCATTAATCTAAAAATAAGGTTTTGACGTCTATTAAAATGTCTCAAATCAATCGTTTAAAATGCTTTTTAAAAAAGATTCTGTTCATTGTTTTTATCTGATGTTAAAAAGGCGCTTTTAAAAAAAAGGCCACCAAAACAGGGTTTCCAGGGTCATGGAAAACTTGGAAAAGTCATTAAATTTCACAATCATATTTTCCAGGCCTGGAAAAGTCCTGGTCCCAGTAAAATCACTGATGGTTTTGAAAAAAGGATTTTTTAAAAATGTGCAGGAACACTGGGGAGCCCAAAGTGACATTTCTAAAGTGTTCACATAAATGACACGAATTTTAACGATGAATCGTTGAATTTGTCTTAATTCTAGAGACACGAATCAGAAAATGCTTCGACTTTGGTCTGAAGACGTAACGTTATGTTTGTGTCGGTAATCGGCGCTGATCGTCCTCAGCACTCTGACGCCTTCGTGATCATAAACTGTAGCTGCGATAAAAGTTCAGTCAAATCACGTTTACGGCGTCCGTCAGGAGGAAGTGTGTTTAACTTCGGTCGCCGTCACGGTCCGGACAAAGTGTCTCTGTTTAATTTCCTGTGTGGCGTCTTATCTCCATTATTTCACTGTCAGGGTTTCGTGTGTCGGCGAGTTTTTATACGTGAATTTAATGTTAAAAATCAGCTGATAAAAGCAGCTGAAGCTGAACCTGGAAAATATTAACTGGAGAGTGAAAACGCTCCGAGTTAATGTGTCATAACCTGGAAACTCGGCGGCTCCACCTGTCCGTCATGACTCAGCACTGTCAGTCTGGAGGTGTTAACCCTTTGAAACCCGGATCGAGATGAGTTTCCTTGTGCAGCATTCAGGCACCGCAAACATTTCCACGTTTGAAACAAAAGCAAAATAGTTTGATTTCTTTCAAATACTTAAGAAACAAGAAATGAGCAACTTGGCAAAAGAAGCTCCGCTAATTGAAAGACATTGGGAAAAGTGACAAGAAATTACCTAAAAATTCATTTAAAATTTTAAAAAATATATAAAGAAAAGGGAAATTAAAAAGTTTTTTGAAGGGAAACGATCCAGAAAACTCTCACTTTTAACTTAAAAACATTATAATTGTTTTTTTTCTTTTTGGCACTTTTTTTAGGTCATTTTCTTTTGTTGTTTTATTTGAAATTTCAGGTTATTTTCTTGTAACTCTTTTGCTAATTTCTTGCTGATTTGGGGTAATATCTTGTTAAACTGAAAAACTTTGGGTGATTTCTCGTAAAGTTG
>NW_024623851.1:0-4044 GCF_008729295.1 Plectropomus leopardus
TATCTATTTTTTTTAAGTTTAATAAATACATGTTTCTAAAGGCAATTAATAATCAGGATGATTTTATTTTATTTTATTAACTTGAAGAAATGCATGTTTCCAAAGCCAGTGAATAATCACGATAAATAAACATGATCTTAATACTGACTAAAATAATTTTGATTTTCCAAAAACTGAGCAGCAAAGTCAGCACAGTAAACATTAACAACATTCACAGTATAATCATATTGTTGTGTAAATGGGCTGTTACCCGCAGAGTTTACAGGACTCACCTTTTTCCCTGATCACGTCTATCAGGATGTCGATCACTATAAACGTTCCTGTCCTCCCGATCCCTGCGCTGAGGAGCGAGAGAGAAAAGCTTTGAGTTAACGTGTTTCCATTTATATTGTCTGTGGTTTATTAGTGTTTGCAGTGTGTGTGTGTGTGTGTGTGTGTGTGTGTGTGTGTGTGTGTGTGTGTGTGTGTACCTGCAGTGTACCGCTATAGGCCCAGCGTCCAGTATGCTCTCCTGTTTCAGGTTGACCTCCTCCAGGAAGTCGAGGACGCCGCCGGGGTCGGTGGGGACTCCGTGGTCCGGCCAGGCCCTGAAGTGGTACTGCCAAACTGTGCGTTCTGTGTTCCCCTAAAAAAACACGAAAAAACAACTTTCAACAGATTCTTAATGCTTTGAACACATTTTAAATTAACATTTATCCTCATGCAGTTCTGTGATTTTTTTTCTCAAATCAATACAGTGAAATTTTTACGGATTCATATTCTGTATTCTTAACACGTGCAAAGTATATTTTTGGGCAATTTTGTATTTTGCTGACTTTGCAATCCATGCTAGAGGAGGTCAAATTAATTAAAACAATTCAGTTTAGAGTCAACTGACAGCTCAAACTCAAAAAAATCTACACATTTTTCAACACCAAGCTCAGAAAAAAACAAGAGCCACTCGCTCAGCCACCAGGGGAGAGCGCAGTTTTCCAAAATGCTTTTTTTAGGGAAATCATCCTTTTCTTTTTGTAGCCATAAATCAGAGAGAAACTCTTCCCTCAGAGAAAATAACATGAACCAACTTTCAAACATTTTCATGTTTAACTAAACGTTGGATACCGTCACAGCAAACCTGCACACATTTGTGATTGAGTGTGGGGGAGGTTCAGGATTTGGGAGTGTGCAGGATTATGCATATCAACATTTTTTATCTTGCATGTATTTGCATGTATAAAAATCTGCTTAGTTATTTTGGTGAACAACAGCAACACAGTTTAGTAAAAACTACATCTTCTGCCGACATAAAGTATTTTACTCCAAGTTAACAACTGATAGATTTCATTACAACTCACCTCTGAAATGACATTTCCTCAAATTTGATGGGATAAATTGCCAAAATGTGGGATTTTCTACGCTTCTACTTGTTTCATCTTTATGTATACAAACACAACTTACCTGTCCAACTTTAGACAGTTTGAGTTCTCTTAAGATGTAGTCGTGTGCCGCCGTCTCTCTGACGTTGCGAACGCGCATCGCTCCGTACTCCTTCAGAGCCGACATGTCCGGCCAGTACTTCACACATTTACTCTGAAGAGACACAACAACATTCACTTTGTTATAATGACGCTGCTGTTTTCCTCTGATGCACTGAGCTTTACGTCTTATTACCAGCTGTGGGTACACCACTGTACTCTGCTGCTACATGTCCTCTGTCTGTCCGCAGGCTCTCACCCTGGTTGTTTTTTATATTTCAGTCTACTTAGGCCGGTTCCCTCTTATTCGTGTACATATATGCGTAAAAACCAGAATCAATACGGCCTGCGCTCTCACAGTTTTCTCTTGATGTCGGTCCTCAGGGTTCACACTGAACTTGGCAAAAATGCTTTTTTTTTTTTGTATTCAAAAATGCTTTTTAAATTTGCCGCCCTTTCTGTCTGAGCTGATCACTTTGGAGGAATTTAAGTCACTTTTAAAAGGTCAAGAAAATAGCATTTCAGTCAATGTGACTGCTGCAAAATAAATTGATAATTGCACATTTTATGTATTTGATTGTTCTGTTTTGCATTTTAACTAGAGGTTGTGCTTGCTCTTTGCATTGTGTGAGTTGTATTTGTTTGTCTGTATTTATTGTATACACACACGCGCGCGTCCTAGTTTAGAGAAGCATCAGAGGGACTGGTACTGGAGCCGTTAAAAAAAATGAGCAGGTGCACATGGGTTTTTTGAATGTTAAAAATAGGCGATAGACTGCTTTTCCATTGCTGGCAGACTGAAGCTGTGTACAGACAAGTGTCTTTTCTGTGTTTTCTTACTGTGTCATATTTAACGTCACAGACAGTCCGGCAGAAAGCAGCGTGGAGGCCAGTGAAAATGTAATGATGGTTACTTCTTTTTTCTGTATCTGTTGCTTATTCAGTCTCTCTCTCAGACAAATTTGGATCAATGCTTGGTCAGAGAGGGACTTTTTTGTGTTGACCCAACACTGCATCCCTCCAGCAAAAGGGCTAAAATTAGGGGAATCTGAACTGACACTTTTAAATGCCAAAAGTCACACAATGACACAAACACACCAACTGACTGAGGCAGCTGTAGACCAGCAGCTCGTGTGTTCAGCGATGCTAAATCACTGTTTTTCTCAAAGGAACCCGGCTTTGAAGAGAGACAGATATAAAAGCTTCAGTAGCCATCAACATAAAGAAAATATTCTCAATAAAGCGTACACTTAAAGTAGTGTTGATTTTTTAGGTTTCTTTTAGATTTGTGTTGTCTGCTATTTTTATGTAACTTTTGTGACACCAAAAAGTGATATTAATAAATTGTAGCTGCACTGGAAATATATATAAAAACAGCATTTATGTGTTTTGGGTGGATTGTGATGAAGTCAGAGTGCAGCGTGCGCTCTGTTGTGCGCTCTGTTGTGCGCTCTGTTGGGCGCTCTGTTGGGCGCTCTGTTGGGCGCTCTGTTGGGCGCTCTGTTGTGCTCACCTTTCCCCTCTCCACCTCTTTGGTGGTCATGACGATGACTCGCGAGTTCTCCTGAAACACCATCCTCCAGAAGTCACTGATGGTGTTCTGCAGACAGCCCTGAGTGGCGATGTAGCTCTTCTTCACCTTTGTGCTGTTACATTTTGGGTCCAGCTCAGGCTGCACACACACACAAACACACACGCGGTCAGTCGAATACTGAAAATGAACAGAAATACAACACATTGGACCAAAACTGACTGAGTACACATGCACGAATAACTGATTAACACAATTCTACATTTTCTGCATATTATCAAGTACAGAATACATGATGTGTGTATGTGTGTGTGTGTGTGTGTGTGTGTGTTTCCCTGAGGATGAAGTGAGTTTACCATGACAGCAGATACTACCATGATGATATTGGCGTTGATGTAGTCAGAGCCGGGCTCATTTGGGTCCCTGTCATTCAGCACCACACGCGTGTGGTCGACTAGAAACAGAAACAAAAACAGTAACGTTAAAAAAAAAAAAATCCCCTCAGGTGAAAGTGAAAAGTTGTCATAGCGAAAGAGCCGTCAGGGTTTTTCTCACAAGGCAGAATGTTCTTGTATCTGTTCTTGTTTTTGTTCTCTGCCCTCTGGCCCTCTTTACGACTGTAGAGCAGCTTGCACTCTTGTTGCTGTAAGGTCTGCACGAAAAAACGAGTCGAGAGTCAAATCGCAGCATAACGTTTACAACTGACAATACCTGATATTAAATAAAATAAAATAAAAGATCCACAATTTAATTTTCATGTTGTTTTTACATGGTAACAATAAAATTAAATTTAAAAAAAAGAAAAAAAAAGGGAAAAGAAAAGATCCACAATTTAGCTTGTATGTAGTTTCTGCATGGTAACAATACAATACAATTAAATTAAATGAAATATCCACAGTTTAGCTTTAATGTTGTTTTTGCATGGAAACAACAATATTTAGTAAAGTAAAATAAAATAAGAGAAAGGAAAAGAAAAGAAAAGAAAAGATCCACAATTTAGCTTGCATGTTTTTTTTCTGCATGGTAACAAACAAAATAAAAAATAAATAAATAAATAAA
>NW_024623852.1:0-5018 GCF_008729295.1 Plectropomus leopardus
AGTTCATATCATAGAAACCGGACGCAGCCAAAGCGTCTCAGCTAAAAACAACACTGCACCTTCAAAGTGCTCTCTCAGCTTGGCATTTCTTAAGGAGGGCCTGGCTTTTCCAGCTGCTAAAAAACACTTTGATGGACACTGCCTCTTACAGTCAGCTTGTCAGATTTTTTCTCTGAAGTTGGAGTTAAAGCAATATGACACTTCCATCACATAAACTGATATTCAGGCCAATAATATACAACAAATATGTTTGTGAGTACCAAAGGCTGTTCTGACACCCACTGAAAGAAAGTTAATGTACATTGTGCTGAAGCAGCAGTATACATTGCTCTGAAATCTACCATAAAGACCAGACCATAGACTACAAACTGTATATGTGATCTTTTTGTGTACAATAAAAATATCTGATTGAATAAATCTTGGTGTAAATGTGCTGCTGAGAGAATCAAAAGCATTAGTGAGCAGCAGGAAACAACAGGATGCTGCACACCCTGACAGCTGAGAGCTCAGGTTCCTACAGACTGACGCAGTGCCACTCACCCACTGTAGGCCACACACACACACGCGCGCGCACACGCACACACGCGCGCGCGCGCACACACACACACACACACACACACACACACACACACACAAACACAGTTGGGGAAGACTCCTCATGCATATTGTATTTCTACAGACACGCATACATCTACAAGCAGACAGATACATATATGGCTGACACACACACACACACACACACACACACACACCTTTACAAGCACATACACACATACACAGTGAGATACGCTCTTCCTCCTTTGAATAAGTGATGAGGAACTGTGCTGCTGAATTATTCAGTAGAGCCAAAGAGAGAAAGTTGCTGAAACTAAACAAGGTTTTGGCCCAGAAAGAAGGCAGTGACTCCGCATGGTGAGAGAGCAAAAACTGCAGGAGACAGCAGAGGAGAGCCAAGTGCAGCACAACTGGACACGCATGAGGTGTGGACCATGATAGTTTCCAAAAAAAAGAAAAATAAAAAAATTGGTAAGCCTAAAAATACTGCATGCTGACATGTTTTTGCATGTCAGTAAAACAGAATGTGTGGGGCTGGTGTCAAAATGTAGCCATACATTTCAAAGAATACTTCACCTGCAAAATGATCATTTGTAAATCAATTACACATTGCATGCTACTTTGAAATCATGAAAAAAACTTGTTTTTCTAACATGCCTGCAAGGTGAACGGCGAATCCAATCATAAAATTTATTTAAAGTTATTGGGGACCTCGCTCAAATAAAGAAAAACTAAATCAAAGTATTTGTAACTTTCACACAACTGGTACAGTATATTCCAAGTCTCACTTGTCCATAGTAATATACTCAGTACTTCCTAAACACATACATTTTTTATAAACCACTTCCCCATACAAGCAGTGCGCCAAGTACCGAACGTTTTTGTGAAATATTGAGTTTCAGTGATAAGTTAAAAAAAAGTTAGAACTTCTCATTATGGTGTATGTGTTGTCAAACTTACCAATGGAGACCATCATCTTATGAAGAAAAACTACTATAAGACATGCGACTGCTAATTAAAGCCCCATATATTTGACTTATTTTGTGACCAAAACCTTGGAAAATACAAGTTTCTGAGTATTTTAACAGCAGCTTTCACTTTGCCCAGACAAAACTGAACAATGGGTGAACCTATAGTTTAAAACTTTCTTTCACCGGCAATTAAGAGGAACAACAAGAGGTCAAAGGAGTGTGCACTTAACTGATGCCGCTACGCTGGGTAATGAAGTTCTGAAATCAGTTAACTTGCCCTGCCACTAGAGGCCACCAAAAGTTGGCTTTGGTTACAGAAAGGGAACAAAGCGATAAGCATCCATTTACTTTTCCCTGTGAAAATGCTCTTGAACTAATTTGAAATACTTCAGCACCAGTTCAACAAGTACAACCAGTTTTTTGGCCTCCTACCTCATGACAGTCCTGAAGAAACCTCTGGAGTTCCCACTGGTCATTCAGTTTTTCCAGCCACTGCTGGGCCAGCTCTCTGTTCTGGTTTCCCCTGAAAAAGTGAGGGACAGGAGATTTAGTTTTAGAGTTAAAATAACTCAAAATGAACAAAACTATAACATATCTAGGCATATAAGTATCCATCTTTGTTCATCTTTACCTGGTGCTGAGATTTCCTACAGTCAAAACTCATTGTCTGATCATAATCTGACTAAAATTCCTGATCATTTTAAAAGCTTGGTGCTAAAGGACTAATACTTTTTTTGTAGATAACAGCAAGCACTGTTATAATTTGTTTATCGATCAAAACCACTTTAATTAACATAATAACTGTAAAATGGTTCATTACAGAACCAAAATGTAACACTTTTAGATATGGGTGTTGGACCGTGCTCATTTATTTGTCCCCATGGGAGAAAAATAAATGTCCAGTGAGTTAATTTATGTTAATTAAATCTAAAAAACATATGGTTCTTTGCATGCTATTGTCACACACACAAAAACCCCAACCCCCAACCAAAGCACACATACACACACCACCTCAACCATCACACAGATTTCATGGTCAGCTGTCAGTTGTGGACGAAACAGACTGAGCTCTGTTTTCTGTGTTTTGTTTCATTTATACTTCCCTCTCCTTCAAATTCCTCAGCCACTATTCTTCTTTTTATTATTGATGCAGTGTGTCTGGACAGCTGCTTACATCTTTGTGCTTTCAAAATCATCTTAACGTACAACTGAAGTAGGACCGTTGGAACTTAGTTTGCCAAAAATGGTATAAACTGTTGACTGCAAGAAGTCTGACACACTTGGCAGAATTTCATCTTGAATGGAGATATAACATTTAAAAAGGAAAATAAAACTACTGAGGGTGTTTAAAAGCTACTGACTACTACTAAAAGTCTATCTGTGTTTTCTTTTTTTGCATTCATGCCAGAACACTTGCACATATCCTACAGACAAACTTATTTCTTCTGCGTCTTTTTATACAGTATGAAAAGAAGTTCAACAGAGCAACACAATTCATCATGTATACCAAAGACTTGTCTTAGATATGCTCAAACTGTACATTTGTTTAATATATCGTTGTGCTTTAACTGCTTTTCCATTATTGGAAAGTTAATACTTTTTGTCATCATTTCTACATGCCACATGCTCACTGATATTACACAAAACTGCTTCTGGCAAATATTGTCTTCTGCTTTAGAATTTTGGCCTCAAATTAGTCTCGGCTTTAATCTAAACAATTTAATGTGTATGACTTTTATTTCAATGTTTGTAAGTGGTACCTGTTGGCGAGGGTGTCGATGCGTTCCTTGATGCGCTCGGAGTAGATGTTACTCTGGCTGATCAGACTCTCTCCAGCCTCGATCACAGCTTTGATCCGGTGCAGGTTCAGCTCCATGGTGGTAGTGAAGTCCTTGTGTTTCTTTATGGCGGCTTCAACTGTTTCCACTGTCGTTGGCAGCTCCACGTGAGCGAGCGCTGACTCCTACAAAATGAAGATGGGAACTGTAAGGTTGTTTCACAGTTTAGGAACTAATTATTAAATCAACTGAGGAGATAAAAAAATAGCCCTCACTGAACTGAAAGACACAAGACAAAAGACAAAATAAATGACTGAAATACAGGCCTTATACGTGCTTTCTTTCACATATTACATACTTCACATATACTTCATCACATATTAACTAAACCATATGACAAAACGGCAGGACCGTTCACCAAAGGAGAACAGAGAAGCTCCCATTACAAAACCTACAAAAGGCACTTAATTTTATTCCCTGCTCGGGGCACCATTTCTTCACTATATCTTTACATAGCAAATAGTGGGTTGCTGTTATATCACTGCTCTCAATGTCACATACAGCTCAAAATCAAATCAAGACAAAATTCTAAACATTTCTTATTTTCAGCCCCTCAAATCTGACAATTTTCTGCTTTTCTTCATCTCATATGATAATAATGTCAATAAGTTCAGCTTTTGAATAGTTTGCAAAAACAAATAATTTAAAGACATCTCCATTTGTAGAAAACTGTTAGGTATTTTTTCACAATCCTTCGTTCATTCATTAGACTCAATAATGAATCAATTCATCTATTAAATAACTGTTTGATATTTACCCTTTTATGAAAAGGGAGCAGATACAACAAGGTGTTGAATTTTCACTCACTAAGGATCTGAAAATGTCAAAATAAGGTAAAAGAAAAGTACTGAAACAAACCATATCACTATAACAAATTTATGTGGCCTCTGGAGACAGAGAAAATAAATTAAGGAGAGGCAGACAGAGCTCTACAGCCTGGAATGTCTTTGATACTTATTGAAGAAGAAATGCTGGCCTCTCTGAATCAACCCTGCAGGCTGATAAGGAGAGCTGGTCCCTGGTAAAGATCTTTTATCAAACCAAAAGGGACATTCTGGCCAACACACTGGCTTACATGTACTCACACACACAAATACACAAGCACGCACGCACAAGAATCAAGGGCAGCTCTGCAAGTGACATTTCAGTTTTAAAAAAAAAACAAAAAAAAAAAACTCTGTTTATGATACTGATACAGCAATGCAGACTGCAAGACCCACATCTGACTGTTGGTTTGTACTTCATGGTGCAGGCTAGTCTGTAGAGCTGGAAATCTGCCGAACTAATATAAAACCAGTATATATTTCAATATACTGTATGTGTCAATTTAAAAAAAAAAGAAAGTGATAAATATATTCCAAAGACTACTTTAAGGGAATTGGGCCTTTACAAATTCATCCATAAATCATAAAAGAAAATGGATAATCATCACTCAGTTAATGTAAAACTACGGACAGTGTCTAAATCTACTTCCAATGGTAAAATACTCTAATTATTTCCTTAAAATCTCACTTAAATGTCATGGGATATTACTTTAAAGATGCATTTAAATTCTAATGTCTATCATTCATGCCATTAAATGTTTGTTGAATCGAAGCATCGTATTTTGTCCATTCATGGTACTGCTGCATAGTTTAAATCCAGTTAAGATCTG
>NW_024623853.1:0-3004 GCF_008729295.1 Plectropomus leopardus
ATGCAATAAAAAAAAAGCTGTAAACATTACAATTGAAATCTATGCTGTTAAACACAGTGGCCGCAGTCACCTGGCAGCGAGATGCACTCCTGGTTGCGAGGTTCCCACTGACAGTTCTGGTCCACAGCGCAGCTCTTGCAGCTGGTTTTCTTGTTGCACACGTATGAGGGGTTGTCCTTGGGGCAGACTTCAAACTCCACGATGGCCCCCTGGGGAGAGAAAACAGAAAATAACTCAACTCTCAAAGTGCCAAACTATTACATTTCGTGCTCCATAAAGGACTTTGAAGAGAACAAAATAAAATGGCATTTCAGCATCGATTGAAGGCAACAAAATGTTCCAGATTCTTCAGATTTTGAAGTGCTGTGGCTACAATGAAAAATCATCCTAATTTGTTTAAAATAAAGATTTTTTTTTCTCACTGACAACTAAGCTATTTGAGTAGAAAAGCAGTTATCACAAGTGTTAGATTATCAAATAATTGCAGTCAAAGAGGCTGACCCTTATTAATCAAACATTTAAAGACAAGTGAAGATAAGAGCGCCGGAGGAGACACATGAACCGTCTCCGTGCGTCAAACTGCTTCTGAATGAGCCGAGATTTAATCGCAGATTGACAAATCAGATTCAGCGTCAGAGACAAGAACGTGCTTCAACAGTCCTTCATCTGATCATAACTTAAATTTAGAATTTCCAGGTTTATAAGATGTAATATCTCTTGAAGGAAATGAAGAGGAGGAACGCCACGACAACATCTGTGTATTCCCCTTAACCCTTTGCCGTCTGAGCAAATTGGTTTGATTTCTTGTAAAAAAACATGGGGAGAAAATAATGAGCAACTTAACAAGATAATTACCTAAGATAATTACTTAAGACAATTACTTAAGATAATTACTTAAAATTACCTCCCCATCCCCCAAAAGATAAAAAAATAAATAGATAAAAACAAGAAATGGCAGAAAAGGTGCTAAACATTTAAAATATATATATGTGTATTTTTTTCTGTAACACAGTTTTAAATATATATTTTTTAATAATAAATATAACTTTCTGGACATTTTTCCTTTTTTTAATTTCCCCAAAAACCATCAGGTCTTTTTCTTGTCATCTTTCACTGTTTTTTTGCCTAATTACTCACTGCTTTTCCCCCATTATTTCTGAAGAAATCAAACTAATTTGCTTAAATATCAAAGGATTATACAGATTGTGAAAAGGCGTCTGAAAGGAGCACAAGAAAAATTAAGTTGATCCAGGTTTCAAAGGATTAAAACAGAATAAATTCTGGCACAGCACAAAAATTAACAAGACATACAGTTACAAGAAAACTAACTTAAAATAATAATAATTTGAAAAAATACATGTATATTTTTTCTTGTCACATAATTTCAAATATATAATTCCTTTTGAAAAGACAATAACGTCTTTCTCTTGTCACCTTTCACTAATTTCCATGTGTTGGACATTTTTTGCCAAATTGCTTACTGCCTTTTACCCCATTCGAAAGAAATAACACCAACACCACCAGCTCAGTTTTGAAAGGGTTAAACAGCTTGTAAAAGATGTCTGAATGCAGCACAAGAAAACTGATGATGAACCAGGTTTCAAAGGGTTAAAACACAATAAAATCTGCCACTTAGCGGAGTTGTGTTTGGCTGCAGGAGCCCACAGTGTCCCAGCACTCATCATTTCGTGCTTCAGAGAGCCCGTGACTGTTCAAAATCACAACACTACTTATTCATGCATTATAATAATTCTCAAAGTGTCAACCGTTAGCTGTGATGTTGGAGTATTCGGGGTCAGCTGGGTGTGTTTTCTCACCGTTGCAGAGGTGCAGTTGCTCCCCAGAGACACACACTGTCCGGAGCACCACTGGCAGCCGTTGGTGTTGGCAGTGCAGCTGTAGCAGTCTGTATACTGGTCACATCTCTCATTATCGGCATCTGCAAAAATTTGGAAAAACATGGAATATTAAAACAAAACAGACAGAAATATATTTGAAAATAACTGAACTGAAGGAGACGTTATTAGCTCGACTGTGCAGTTTCCAGATGCCCATTTTATTGTCCTCTTTTCCTGTTTGTTTTTCTCTTAAATTACATTTTTATAACTTTGTTTTTTTAAAATGTAGATGGTAAAAAAAAGGGGGTGGCTGTTTGAGTAGTACAAAAATGTGTCCTGTAGTACAGGACTTCAGTAAATGCTGAGCTACTTTCCATCACCGCCAGACTTCAATAATCTGTTTCGACTGTTGTAATTTCTCATTTAGAGTTTGACCTACAGGATTAAAACGAAAGCACGGCAAGTTTATTTAACTTCTTGCTCATTTCTGACAGTTTAAGTCGTTCAGATCAGTCAGCACTTCGCGGTCAGGAGGCTCTTTCTGAGGAAACCGGGCCACAGTTTCTGAGAGACGGCAGCAGAGCAGTGAGGCCTCGCTGGTATTAAATGAAGCTGAAGGATATTCTGAGGCGCAGTTTGCATCTGCCGGCGCTTCTGTAGATGCCGACACCAGAAAGTGAGACCGGCCGTGTTTTGGGGGGGGGTGACTCGGATTTTTTCGTGACAAATAGCAAACAGCAAACAGCCGAGACTTCTCAGCGGGACGCGGAAAGACCTGGCTGAGCTGTCTGTGATGATTACATCTCCCTGTCCTATCTCACACACACACACTCTCTCTCTCACACACACACACACACACACACAAACACACAGAAGGAAACAGACCCTGAGAACTGGGACACAATGTAATCTTGAGCAAAAAAACCCCAAACTTTTAAATGTAGTGAAATGTGTTTATAGGTCACATCAACATATGTAATATTTCAAACCTTCCTGAAATGTCACTGGGGTATACAATAAGCTATATGAAAGTATTAGTACTCCTCACCCCTAAAACTATTTAAAATGTATTGAATTAATTGTAATTGTTTACATTCATTCAATTTATTTAAATAACTTGTAAATAAATTGAAAAATGTATGTAATGTAAAATGTAAATAAATGGA
>NW_024623854.1:0-1504 GCF_008729295.1 Plectropomus leopardus
AAAAATGCTCCATTGAAACCCATTCAAACTGACATTTTTGATCCCACAGCCATCAGAGCAGAAAAACAGGACTTGTATTATTTCTGGGTGTCATTCTGGGCTTTTGACTCTGAATTTGTCATTTTGACTATTTTCTACCTGATGAGGTCATTTTGACCATATTTGGCTTATGGAGGAAATACATGCTATTTCCACTAGGTGACCTGTCACAGTCAATGTAGCTGCTGATCACTGACAGATCCCATTATATATCCATATAATAATATCTACTTTGCATGTAGTATATTGAAAATATATATTTTTTGTCATCTAAGAACATAGTGACATCATGACGAAAAATCTGGCATTTAAAGGGTTACAATTCTGCAAATTAGTGAATATTTGATATTTATGATTAGGTGTGATGTTGGTTTAAATAATAAACTCAAGAAAGTAGAAAATCATATTAAAGTATAATATTTTTATAGCCTGATTTTGAAAAATGAATTTTGAGTGCAAACCAGTACAAGAAATAATAATGTATGGAAATCAATGTTGCTGCTAGTCATTGATATATCCCATGCTGCAATAATTAAAAACATCTACTTTGTATGTAGTATATTGAAAAAAAAATTCTCATTTAAAAACATAGTGACATCGTGACCAAAAAAAAGGCATTTAAAGGGTTAAAATTTTGAAAATGAATGAATATTTGATATTTATGATTAGAACCAATGTTGATGTTGGATGTTAATAGTAATAATAATTAATTAATATTAGACAGGAAAAAGGAATAAATTAAAAGACAAACTAAAATAAATTAATGAATTTTTTTCTGAATTTTGTTAAATTTAGAAAACTATCGCATATTTTTTTTTTCGCCTTACGCCTCTGTAGAAACGAAATATTTTGCTCATAATGTTTTTAATTAGTCTTTTAGTTTAAAAACTGTCAGGAAACAATAAAAAACATTTTTAAAAAATTATCAAAACAATAGAAAAATATCCAGCACAGTTTCCCGGGAGTCCAAAAGGGGACGTCTTTAACTTCCTGTTGACCTGTTGACCTCTTCCTCGTGCGTTTGCCGTGCAGCACCCCGACATGTACGAGCGAGCCGTGCTGAGAAAAGACCACCAGAAGAAGTACGGAGCCACGGTGGATCTGTGGAGCATCGGAGTGACGTTTTATCACGCCGCCACGGGCAGCCTCCCGTTCAGACCGTTCGAAGGGCCGCGCAGGAACAAAGAAGTGATGTAAGAGCGAGAGCTTGTTTCTGAGGAGGAGAAGAAGAAACGTTAAACTGACTGAGCCGTTTGTTGCTCTTTTAGGTATAAAATCATCACGGAGAAACCGTCCGGGACGATCTCCGGACATCAGAAGTGTGAGAACGGGAAGATCGAGTGGAGCACGGAGATGCCGGTGTCCTGCAGTCTGTCCAAGTAAGAACACGCAGGACGCACGTCTCAATACGCGTTTTCATAAAACACACGTTTTATACCAGAAATACACCGAATGAGGAAATTAC
>NW_024623855.1:0-3644 GCF_008729295.1 Plectropomus leopardus
ATTTCTATGATTTTGGACATTTCTATGATTTTTGGATGTTTCTTAGATTTTAGGACATTTCTATGATTTTAGGACATTTCAATGATTTAGGACAATTGTATGATTTTCGGACATTTCTATGATTTTAGGACATTTCTATGATTTTAGGACATTTCTATGATTTAGGACAATTGTATGATTTGAGGATGTTTCATGAATGTTAGAATGTTTCTCGGATTTTATGACACTTCTAGGATTTTTGGACATTTTTTGGATTTTAGGGCGTTTCTGGGATTTTAGGATGTTTCACGCATTTCTAGAAGTTTAGGACATTTCTTAAATTTTAGGACATTTCTGGGACTGTAGGACATTTCTAGGACTTTACGACATTTCTCTGATTTTAGAGCATTGGTAAGATTTTAGTACATTTCTGGGATCGTAGAATGTTTTAGGGATTTTAGTTTTATGTATTCTGCAACCTTACATACAAAAAGGTACAAAACCAATTCCCAGTAGGAATCTTTTTTTTTTTTTACTGTGAATTAGAAAATGGTTGCAGATTTAACTGTGTACTATTATCATGGGACATTAATATCAACCAAATTCACCACAAATACTTGTGTAAAAATAAATCCCATCAGGGGAGCAATCAGGACCAAAGTTCCCACTGCACTGATAGCTTCCAGATGTCAGTCTTAGCATTTATCACAGGACAATAACCAAATAGTTATCTGCTCAGTTATCAGCCAGCGCTCTACTTTGTCCCCAGATATTTTATCTGTTTAGACAAGTGGGTTTAGAACAGTGAAAGTCAACTTACGGCCTGCAGGCCAAATAGCAACTTTTTCGTGGCCATTGTTTCAGGGATGTTATCAAAAACCCATTCAAGTAACCCACTGACTTTGAGACGAGGGAACCAGGAGCGCAAACATGCTAACTCATTTCTGGGCTTTGGGACTTAATGCAACCTGATCTGGTTTTGTGCATTTTTATTATTTTTCTGCACTTTGTGCTGTGCTTGGGTCAAATATGCAACCTTTTTATTTATTTCAAAAGTGAAATAATAAACATTGTTATATTTCCACCACATTAAATAACTTCTTTTTTTATTTGTGATTATCAAAAGTTAAAAAAAATGTTTTATTCAGGATGTTAAAAATGAATAGCCAGTCTACATTTCCTGGTTTTAAATTCTGGCCCAACTGTATTTGCAGCTGAGTAGCCCTGCCATAAAGCATCATTTGATTAAAAAAATAAAATGAGTATATGATAAGTGAATATAAGTGATAAGTATAAATAAGTGTTGAGTAAGCAACACTAAGAAATTGTGGTATTTGATATGTTTGATCATGCAGAGCTATGAGCATGATTAAGCTGATTCTACAAAAGTATTTTTTGTTCCCTGCCCATCCCTGAAATCAAACTGCCTCACATGAATCCTTTTATTGTTTCACCAAACTGATTCAACCGATTAGATTGAAATAATGACCCTTACAACCCTTATCAACATATGATTTCTAACCATTTATATGACAAACAGGTATTACTGTATGGAAACAGCTGTTAACCCTTTGAAACCTGAGCAAATGGCTTGATGTCTTAAAAAAAAAAAAGAATAGCAACCAAAGAAGAAATCACCACAAAATTAGCAAGAAATTAGTGAAAATTAGATAGTTTGATAGACAATAGTTAGTTGTTGTTTTTTAAAAAAATCATATTATTTATTATTTCCTTTTTCCCTGGACATTTTTCCCTAGCTTAAAAAAAAGAAGTTTCTAACTCTAAATATACTAATTTCTTGCAATTTGTGGAACAAAAGGAGAAATTACTCAAAAATTAGCAAGAAATTAGTAAAAATGGTTCAAGTAAATTACCTGAAAAATTGTAAAGAACCCCCCCCCCAAAAAAAATCAATACAAAAAAGGGAAAAGAAAGAAATCAAGGAATAAAAATAATAACAAATAATTCTGTAATCATTTCAAATCTGTAATTGTTTTGTTTTTTTTTTTAACATGTTTTTTTCCCTAGCTTTATTCCTAACTTTAGTGATTTTTGTCATTTGTGGAGCATTTCTTCCCAAGTTGCTAATTGTCTTTTTTTCCCAAAATGCTTTTGAAAGAAATTGCACTGATGTGCTCAGAGTTCAAAGGTTAAAATACATGCGAAAGGCATCTGATTTCACTCCAGGTTGCAAAGGATTGAAGCTAGCCTACAAAAATGTCAAGTAAGTTTGCATTCTTGCTTCATTTTCACTAGTTTATTTCAGCTTTTCCAACCTGCACTCAGCCACTGGCTTATTTTCAAGAAGGCAGAAGACTCGTGCATTACCTGCAGCAGGACGGTGCCACCAGGGAAGCTGAGCTGGACACAGTACTTTGGAGCATTGTCCCATGAAAGGAGCTGCAGGTCCTCTATAGAGCTGTAGGACAATGATGTTTCCATGTAACCGGTGGGCTGGAGAAGAGAAGAGAGAAAGGGAGAGGATATTAGTCTGCCACCGTCAAACATTTGTACAGTACATACTGTATATTTAAACAGAGCCGGGGGAGAAAAAGGCATTTATTTTTACTGGCAGTTGGCTGGAAAGACAAAAAGAAACCTATCCTGGGCTAACCTGCCTTGGGTAAACACAAACCAAACAAAACCTCTAAATGCAGCAGAATGGCAAACGCTGCTAAAGAGTACACAGAGTAATCTTTATCAGCTGTGGTTACATTTGATGTAGTTCCAACTGAATAGTCATTGAATGCTGAAACAAAGTGGAAAATCAATTTAGCAAAAGCCATTAATCACGGAAACACACAAACACCACAGAAAGACATTGTCCGTGTAGCTTTGAGTCAACAGAGAAAAAGCGAGCGCGGCGTGATGGCGCAGCTCTGATCCTGGTCTCATCATTGTGGGAGCTGGAAGCAGATGCAACTGAGTAACAGGCCACAACCTGTTTGCTCGTCTCAAAATGATTACAGAAACACTGACAAATTACCACAAGTTTCCGGACTCAGGAACAGAAGAGTCTTTAGAGAGAAAAAGGGGGGGCCGAAAAAAAGAATCTAAACAGATAAAAATAACGAGACAGAGCGAAAGCCACGAGGAAACTGAGCCTGTATGTCTTTAAAACCCTCAGGAGAAGAGCTGAAGAGAAAAGTTAAGTGCCACAGTGAGTCTATAATAAGACATGTGTTTGTCAGTAATGCAGAAATGGCAGTAAATGAATCACCAGTTCATTTCCCAGACATTAGCGTCACTGAATGACTTAGTACCAATTATTGTTGATGGGAGACTAACTGTATATCCACACAAATGGGCCCTGCAGACGTCATCTGCAGGGGCTTTTTGCTGCACCCTAATTGGGCTTTCTGGCATTTATCAGCATTTTTTTTTCCTTATACTTTTCATTTTTAGTATCGGGAGGACAAGGAAAAAAACCACAAGATACGCAAGAGTACACTGAGCACACTGAGCAACAGTTTTTAGTAAACAGACTCAGAAAAACACACTCCCTGTATGTAGGATTTATCCAAATGTTAACATTTGACCATTTATATCCCTATTGCCTGCCTTAAGAGTTTTTTAGTCAGGCTTTTAATGAACTTTATTTATCTATTGACTTTTTATTTATACATTTTAGTCTATTTCACAGTTTTACTACTTCCTATATCATT
>NW_024623856.1:0-2177 GCF_008729295.1 Plectropomus leopardus
AACCCATCTTCTTTGTAGCTTCCATGTTGTTCCCACTTTACCACCTCAAAGCTCATGAACGCAACCAAGTCGGAAAAAAGACGTGCCAACTCGGAAACTTCCGACATCACGGGAAAGCAGCACAAAAACGGAATCAAAAGTGACTTGGGGACGGGAAAATGTTTGAGGAGTCTAAAAGAACAAAGCAAGATAAGAAACCAGTTTGACCCTGAACTAGAATAAAAGCAGCCATACCTTCAGGACTGTAAACAGCAGCTGTCACACGCGTTAAGCACCTTAAAAAAATACAATAATATCTAAAACAATGTCTCTTTAACCACAAACATGACGACAGTAACTCCTCATGCTGCCTCCACTGCAGCAGATTTAATGGCAAAGTCTTGTGGTGACGGTCGATGTGACATTTGAGGCCTGCCACTGTGTGTGTGAGTGTGTGTGTGTGTGTGTGTGTGTGTGTGTGTGTGTGTGTGTGTGTGTGTGTGTCAGTCCCAGTGGTGCAGAGGAGACCGGCAGGTGACTATTAATAGAGCTGAAATACTAAACTCAGATGAGGAATATGCGACCGCGTGCGCCTGAGTCCGCAGTACTCGTTGTTATGTTCGTCATCGTCAGAAGCAGCGAGTCACCTTCTTCACTCTAAAGCTCTCTGAGTCACCGGAGTCATGTGACGGGGTCATAACCCGGCGCCAAGCAAACATAGAAAGTTATCGTGTACTTTAGGTGGATTTTGTGCCTCCAGTCAACATCTTAAGTTACATTTTTTTATGCAACACTAAAGTTAAATGTTATCTTGGTATTTTGAAGCTGCACTGATCAATATTTTTACATTGACAATGGATCGAATGAATATGTGTTATCTAAGAAGGGCCGCAAACCTCAGAGGAAGTAAATCCAGTGACGCACCATTATCTCACAGTGCAGTGATGCTCAACTTATGGGCCCCAGTAGGCTGCCAGGTGGACCCCCAACCATTTTCTAATTCACAATAAAAATAAAGTGATTGACACTTTGAATAGTTTTTGTCCATTAGTCTCCATAAGGTGTCAGGGAGCATAAAACAGCATCAAAATAGAGCTTTTTGATCGAAAAAGAGCCAGAGGAGGATCCCCCACACCCCCGACAGAGGACACAGCTGAGACACTAATGTCCTAACATCACAGAAATGTTGTTAAAACCATAGAAATATCCCATAATCCTGGAAACGTCGTAAAATTTATGAAACTTCCTGAAATCCTAGAAATGTTGTAAAATCCTAGAGAGCCCTATGATTCTGTTAACTTCCGTAAAATCCTAGTAACGTCTCATATTCCTAGAAACAAAACAAACAAAAACCTGAGAACGTCATAAAATCAGAGAAACGTCGTAACACCAGAGAAATGCTGTGAAAACCTAGAAATGTCCTTAAATCTTAAAATTGATGTAAAATCCCATAAACATCCTAAAAGTAGCAGCAGACTACTGATACCCAAACATATAACAAACTTTCGACATGTTTTGGTTGTTTTACAGTCAGAGCGGCTGCGTTACTGTCACAGGTGTGAGAATATGTTTCATCTCTGATGTGTTGAACCACACATTAAAAAATTAAACGGTTTAAATCCGCCTGCCGGCACGGTGAAGAAAACTTAATTTTGTCATACGTTCATACGTTAACCAAATCCTTGTGGAGAGTAAGCATGCGGTGTGAAACCCACACACAGCTGTAGCCTGGTTTTATTTTTAATAAACTGTTTTTATCGACTTTTTCAAACACCATGACAACCCACTTATTTAAAACAATAATGTGAAGCTGATCACATCAACTAAAGACTCAACAAATGAAAATTATTAAATTGCTACAGTTGAAAAATTAGAGGAAAAAATGAAAAATAAGATAAAGATAAATAAATAAAAAGAAAAAGAAACAAACCCCTGAAAATGAGTGAAAAAAATAATTAAAGAAAGGTTAACAAAAAAAAACAAGAGAATTAGTCAAAGAAAGACTAATAAAAAGTAACTAAACAAAACAAAAAAATAAAACAAGGAAATGTCCTGGAAAAAGTGCTTAAAAACACAATAATTTTGTCATAATCTTAAATATGTAATTACTATATTTACAAGTATATTTTTTCCCTAGCTTTTAAAAATCTTCCCATTTATTGCAATTAGTCAAATATTTCTTACCAAGTTGCTGGTTG
>NW_024623857.1:0-1805 GCF_008729295.1 Plectropomus leopardus
CACCTTACGGCCACAGCACCGGTCGGCCGCCTCAGCAATGGAGGCACGGAACACGGCCCACTCGGACTCAATGTCCCCAGCCTCCCCCGGGACATAGCCAGAAATAAGTTTTAAAAAATAAATAAATAAAGGAAACAGGCAAATGACCTTAAATAAGCAAAGGGAAAAAAAAGGAAAAAGAAAATGACCCGTCCAAACATCTTTTAAAAAACTTTTTTTCCTATTTTTTCCCTAGAATTTTAAAATTTTCATCTTTTTTTTTTTTTAACAAATTTTCAGATTAGCAGGCAGTTAGTTTTTTTAAAAATAAATAAATAAAAAAACAGGTTAATGACCTGAAAATAAGCATAAAACAAATAAAAATAAAAGCAGAAAAACAAAGACAAACAAGAAAATTAAAATCCTAAAAAATGAAAAAATATATGTACATTTTTTTTCTATGACATAAGTTTAAATATATAGTTTTTACTATAATTATCATTAATTATACGCATAGTTTTCGGAACATTTTCCCAAGAATTTTCAAAAACTCTTCTTTTTTTAAACTAATTTTCAGGTCATTTTCTCGTCACCTTTTATTAATTTCTTGCAATTTGCAGGACATTTCCTGCCAAGGTGCTCATTGCCTTTGTCTCTTATGTAATTGAAAGAAATCAAACTTATTTGCTCAGTTTTTCAGGGGTTTAATAGCTTGTGAAAGGCATTTCAACAGAGCACAGAAAAACTGATGTTGATCCGTGTTTTTAAGGGGTTAACACCAACAAACTGGCTGTCTTTTTTTATGCATACCATATCTGCTGTCTCGTACAGATTCATGGAAGTCGAGCTGAAGTTTCCGTATATAGAAACGCCAGTTGTTGAAAACAATCGCTGTGCAGCTCACACCAGCCGTCTGCTCTCTCTTTGCTGTGGCAGAGCAGAGAGACGCTACGTGGAGAAGTTCTGGAAGGAGGTGCGTGTCGGAGACTTCATCAGGCTGCGATGCAACGAGATCCTCCCCGCCGACGTCCTGCTGCTGAGCTCCAGCGACCCCGACCGCCTGTGCCACATCGAGACCGCCACACTGGACGGAGAGACCAACCTCAAGCAGAGGCAGGTCGTCCGCAGCTTCTTTGATCTGGTGAGACGGACGCTCCTTACTTTTTTTAACCCCATCTGGTCATAATTGATCAAAATCACCACAAATCTGACCTTTTTAATGCTTCTTTCTCACAAAGTTCTTGATAATTTACTGCAATCAGGTACAACTAATACTTTTACTATTCACACACGCGCTCAGTACACTCAGAGACATTTCCATCGTGAGCTTTTTCACACATGCAACGGCAATCCCAAAATAGAAGAGCCCAGAAAATAGTAATTCATTCAGTATATTCACAGTCGATAAAAATATAGATGCAAACATGATAAAAGTAAAATTACACGTGTGAAATTGGACACCCTGATGAGCAATTCAAAGCTTGTAAATAGGGGCTCAAACATGAAATAAAATACAAGTTTACAAATAAAAATTTCCATCCTGCAACTTAACTTTAATCTTAAACTTCAAAAAACATTCAAAATTACTCTCATAAAGTATAGTAGCACAAATACAGTACATGGAGACAATTGACACATGGAGAATAGCAGCACAAATTACCTGGAGTGTGTATTTCATATAGAGTAGTCATTTAAAAAATAATAATAATAATAATAAGTGTCAGAATAAAAAGTCTTCAGCCATACAAGATTCGAGGAAGGAGCATATTTTAGGGGCAGCTGTTGTCTTAAGCTCTTTTGGTATTCGGGACAGCCCTAAAAGTAAT
>NW_024623858.1:0-3856 GCF_008729295.1 Plectropomus leopardus
ACAAAGAAATTGTGTGAGAGTATCTGTTCACCTTACTTAACAAAAACAGGGGTTTAACAAATAGCGAGGGAGTTGAGGCTTCCTCACACCATGCCTCGCTGATATAAGTGTAGCTGTCATCAGGCAGAACCTAGAGAGAATCAGGCCATTATCAGAGCAAAATTGCATAACATGTTTGGCAAATACAGAATGACTGTCAGAGACATCTGCATTTAAATCACCCACAATAAAAAAACAGGTGGAGGCATTATCTTGTAAAAAAGACATGATAAAAGATAATCTATTAAGAAATTCATCTGCATTTTGGGGACACTCATACGGTGTGTACATGTTCAGGACAATAAAGTTTTTACCTCCACAGATGAACTTAATCCCTATGGCCCAGTCCACCCCCAGCCTGATCACATTAATCAGTTGGTCATACTTCTTATGCCATAAAATAGCAACACCACCAGCTATCCTGCCCCGTATTATTCTGGTACTCAGGTCGGTAGTGGATTCATCGGCTCCATAGAAATCTTTATGTAGGCAGTTCAGTCTCTCTAAGTCCTGCTTAGGTAAAAATGTCTCTTGTATGCACAGTATATCACAAGTCTCCAAAAGTTTATCCACCACAGAGTGGCACGCTCTATCAGCTTCACTGTGCCCAACACGCAAACCTCACGCATTATATGACACAATATTTATCCCAGTCATTTATTCAACAAGATCTACATGGCCGTTGCTCCCCTGTGGTGCTACAGGTGCAGTTACATTAGCAGCTTTTGAACCACAGGCAGAACGGACACTGTTAATTTTCGGTCTATGTGGCTCAAAGTAGCAACGTACATACACACCCGACGGCCAAAGTTGTGGGTCGTACAAGTCAGCCACTTCATTGCACTCTGCAGTGATATGAAACAAGCTAAATCTGTTGCATGTAGAGTCGATCTTTCGGCATGTCACAGATTTGCCCATTTTCTGAGTCAGGTAGGCACCCAGGGTGCCGACAACAAGGTCAGGAGAAAATCTAGTGGCAAAAACACTCACCAGCTTGGTTTTGTACACTGTGATGTTGCTCGTTGTGTTAGTGCCTATTATCCCTTCTTTGCGCTGCTCCCGCTTTGAGCGATTTTGGAATCCAGGTCCTAATGACACAGCTACCTTTGAAGGCTTCTGAGTCTTTTTCTTCCCTTCCTTTAGGACAGTACTCCATACTGAAGACAGTGGTTGTAGTTGTTGGTTCGCGGCCTCTCCCGGTTGTGGCTCTGCGTCTGCTCCAGAGATCCACGGGATGTTTCGAAGTCCATTAGCCGGTGCTCCAGAGCAGCAGTCGCCAGTCCCAGATTTTCACTCACGTTGGCCTGAGTCTCCATAGCTCCTCTTAGCATAGAGACCTCCTGGTTCAGGCACTCCATTCTACTGAGCAAGGCCGAAACATCCATGTGGCCGAAGCCAACAGGTGGAAGTTCATCAAGGAAATGTGAAACAAATCTGGGTATGCTCTCACCACGCTTGTTGAGCAGCTTCAGACAGTCTTTGATGTTATTGACGTCTTTCTGTGCGCCCTTCTGTTTGATGTTACGCTGCTTAGTCAGGCACTGTTTATATAGGAGTCGCTTGGACACTTCAATCCAATCAGATGAGAAACTGCTTGTGGCCAACAAAACAATTTCATCCTGCGGCAGAGTTCTCATTTTAACAGAAATAAAGTGTAGAAACTCATCTTCCACTATCACTTTACCACTGGTTGTTTTATAGACTTTGGGTTTTATGCGGAAGCTGGCAACACCCGCACAACGCGCTGCTGCTGCGGCCGTTTTTGTTTTACCCATTCATTGAAGTGAATGAATGGGTAAAGCAAGGCTTACACTGGGGAGGTTGGGCTTCAGTTCCTATGTGGGTCAACTTTCATTTATTATTTGGCTGTGTATGTTGTACTTTCACATTGCTAACGTGATAAGTTCATTATAAATTAAGCTAAGTTCATGAAATAGGATGCATTGTTATGGATTAAGCTACCAACCAGTGTACTACACTGGTGTACTACTTTCATTACTGCCTTTTAGGTAAAAGTTACCTGGTCAATCTTGGATAATAACGTGTGGACTCATATGAATAGTGATGCCATATTGTGGTAGGTAAAACAAATTAAAATAGATTTAAAAATGTAGAATTCAAAGGTCCAATACAAAAGTATCTCTTTGGGCATTGGCTTTGAGAAGCTGCAATTGGTCACAGTCTGCTGGGTACACCTGTAATGGTTTCCCCCATTCACAGAACAAAGCCTGTGTAAGCTCCTGGAGATTCCTCACCCCTCACCGCATGTCTCTCTTCCTTGTTGCTATGTCTAATCCCTGAGTGAGATGGTAGACATTATTAGGCATCAGGCTCCCTGTCCCCTCCTGTTAAGCAGACAAGCAGCTCCATTCTGGCTCTATTTGCATGCTGGCTCACTAGTGGCATCGAGGTAGATACAGAGAGAAATAGAATTAATAGGAACCTGTGTCTCTGCTGTGAATGAGTCATATTTTACTGTCATGGACCGAAACAGAGCTCTTGTACTTTTGTGTTTGTGTTTTTTGCTATGTTTCCATGCTTGGCTGAGTACTGGAAAGTGAGCCAGACATGGAGGGCGGGGATAGCCCAGCATCAGTGACAGAGGGGGGTGGGTGGATGGATGTGTCTAGAGGGCATGTAGAATCAAAATGAAATGGAGTTCATGTTAACCCTGGAAAGGGTTTGCCTTGGTTTGATCTGGTTCATGAGAACAAAGCAATGCTGCGGTTTGAGGCTTCATGTATGGACTACTGGGTGACATCTGGAAATTACTGTTTTGTTGCAACTTTTGTTGTCTGATGGTGATTTGTTTTAAGGAAAACTTAAAAATGTACTTCATCTGACATTGGACATGCAGGGACCTCACATAGGCCTTCACTAGTAGAGCAGATAAAAGGAGTTGAGCTTTCTTTACCTAATTTGTTGTGGGTTGGCTTGAAACCATTTTTTACAGTCTCTCTAATTGTGTTTTTGAAGGTATTTGAATCCAGATATGCCACTGCACTGAAGATTTTAACAGTAATGATAATAAAATATTATGCAAGTAACAAAAATCTTATCCCCCAGAATAGTTGTAATATTGAGCTACTTCTGTATGTCACAAAAATACCAGTATACATAGGCTATTCATATTTGGATTATATTGGAAGGAGCATGGCTTATACTATAAACTGGTTGAAATTGTCCTGTCTGTTTCATAGTTTTCTCATACACAAGTGAACACCATGAACCTGAATTTAAAATAATAAATCGGAATTTGTATTTCAACCCCACCTTTAAAATAGGAAACATAAGTTTACACTGAGATTTATTAAAAGCTGTAAATGTTAAAGGTCTAGGTGGAAATCAATAGTAAAAACAGAACAGCTAGTCAGTAAAAAATTACAAGTAAGAATTGTACTGGGCCATATTTATGATGGTATATCACTGTCAATAATCGCAAACAGAATATCCCTCCTCACATGCTCGAAAATGATATGCACGTGCATAGAATTAAGAACGCACGTGAGCGAAAAAGAAGATCCACAGGCGCAAATACGATCCGAGGGCACAGAACCATGTTTGCACACAAAATATCTCTGCTTACTAAAGCAACATTGCAGCCTGAGAGGAGAAAACCATGTTTTGAGCATGTGCAGAATCTGAACAACCGCTGGCAATGCTCTACTGCTCTTGAGTTTCACCTGCTTGCTGGCAAGTGTTTTTTCTTTTTGACAGTCAGTGGGCGTATTTTTGACAGTGAGAGGCCAGGCTCAGTCATAGTAGTAGCCCTGAATAATGAATTAAACTAAATAATAATAATTTAGAAATAATAATA
>NW_024623859.1:0-4453 GCF_008729295.1 Plectropomus leopardus
AATAGCTAAATAAACAAATAGATAAATACATATACAGCATACATATACAGACAGACGTGTGATAACATTAAAATGATATAAACTCACCCCATGGTGTCTCCTTCAATTGGTTCAAAATGCCAGAAATATTCACTCCTAACTTGATGAGAGACATATTTCCACTCTGAGCTCCTGCGCATTAAATGTTTAAAAAAATGGATTTGGAACTTTGTGGCATTACGGTCAGGTTACATATGGTGTGCATCCTTTTACTGAATGGCGAGGATGTGAGGAAGGTGAAGCAAGCTGGATGATGTTTTGTTCTCACTAGACAGCATTTGTGCTGATGTGCTTGGTTGTTACTTAGTTACTGAAGCCGTGTCCAAAATCACTCCTGTGTGCATTCATTCACTGTTCTCCACTTCAGTCGCTGCCAAACTTTTTTAAACCCCGGCATCCACGAGCAGCCAAAACCTGTTCATAATGCTGTGAGCCAAGTAGCTTTCAGTGCACGCTCACTGGAGCTGTTTTGATGGCAGGCGTGCTCACGTTGTTGAGGACTGAGCAGCATCAGCATTTCTTTGAGCTTTATTTACATTTACAAATATTTCCATCACTTGCTGTGAAATTTGTTATTTGGAAACTTGCAAGCCTTACAGACTGCTGCATTACTGTGAGTGCAAATCTGGAGCATAACTGCATAATTATAAACGTTATCAATATTCACATTTAGTGCTTTTATTTCAGTTTATTAATTCAGTTCAATTTCATTTTATTTATAAAGCCCATTATCACAAATCACAATTTGCCTCAGAGGGTTTTAGAGCATATAACATTCCTCTGTTCTCCAACCTTTGATCTAAACACCTACCCATAGCTACAATGTTTGTTGTTTTTTTTTTTTTTCATTTTTTATTTTCTTGCTATTTTCTGGACATTTCCTGTCAAGTTGCTCATTGCCTTTTTTCCATATTTTCAGAATAAATCAAACCAATTTTCTCAGCCTCCAGAGGTTTAAATGCTTGTGAAAGGCATCTGAAAGCAGCACAACAACACAGATGTTGAGGTTCTCAAGGTTTGTCCCATTTTAACTGAAAATCTCTTTAACAAAGGTGACCTGGCTAAACATAGCACCAAGACAGATTTTCAACGCATAAAATTCACATAAAAGCACATATAAGTTACATTAAAAAAAATTACTTAAATGTGATTTTATATGAATTAGGGTACCTGCACTGCAAAGTAGTTTTCTGCTAAGTTTGCTCTTTTATGCTATAACTACTTAGTAGTTTTGTTTATGCTGCTAAATTTGCTGTTTTATGCTATAACCACTCAGCCCAGCCCAGTGCGTCCAGCTCCATGGGTTGTTGCCTGGCTGCTGTGGCATTTGACAGTTATCTAATAATCTCTGCCAAGGCCAAAATGCTGTTAAGCAACGTCGCTGCTTCAGCTAGATTACTTTTAGGCTGTTGAGTGGACAACCAGTGGGGCAAACGAAGAAATAACAGCCGTTCTGGCTATCCTCCACATTCACTTCATGCTGTTTACCTTCCACATTGACTCCATCTGTGTTCCATTTCAATTGAAATGACTTCCTTTTCTACTGAAATATTTCAGTTGTGTTTGTAAGAGCATTTCACCAATGTGTTTGAACACATTTCATTATATTATGCAAAAGTGTGTCAATAGTGTGTATAAGTGGATTTCTGTATGTTGTGCGAGAGCGTTTCAATAGTGTGTGTGCACGCATTTCAGTATGTTGTGCGAGAGCATTTCAGTTGTGTGTATGTATAGTTTTTAGGTGTGTGTGAGTGTAATAATTTCAGTTGTTTGTGTAACAGCATTTTAGTTATGTGTATGAAAGCATTACAGTTGTGTGTGTGTGTGTGTGTGTGTGTGTGGTTTTCAGTTGTGTGTGTGAATGAGATTGGTTTCTTATGTGAAGGTCAGAGGTAATTCCGAATAATCCCACATGGCCCCTCACACAATTAAGTCCAAATTGCACAAAACTGCTAATTTTTTGGCTACATTTGTGGTATAATTTTATGAGCATAACATCTTTTGCAAATCGGACCTTGAGACAAGGTTGAAAGTGGTGCGCAATGTGGCTGTAATCCATTCTTTGTGAATATGCCCCTGAAACCTTTTATTTTTATCAGGCTGAACAGAACAAATTTTGATAGTACAAATAGACTCTTTAGATTGCTTGTGATGCTCTGAAAAACTTCATTTTGTAATGATTACATACATGAATAGATATACAGTCAAAGACTGGCCTGTTGAAATACTTTTGTAATGTCTCTGAAAATCAAAACTCAGATGGAAATGTCACATTTTGTCAAATTCTTGGGGTTTCCATTTGCTGGTGCAAAACGACTTCAAGTGTACTTTGGAAGTTTAGGTCCCAGAGATAACTTTGCTTCTTCCAGCACGAAACATAAAAATTATGTCTCATTATTCATGTCCTGTATCTTCTCTTGGGCGTAGTATAGTCTGTCCTTTACCACATCTTAAAAGGAATTAACTTTGATCATAAGTCATATTGAATTATCAAATGATGACTTTGAAAGTCATGCAAATATATTATTAACAATGAGAGAAACACTGTCAATAATCTCTGAGTGGTGTTTGAGGGTTGAAAGATTTACTGACAAAAGAAGTTACAAAGCACAAAACACTTTTACTGTAAGACACTGTAAGACATGAAAGAACAGTTTTATGTAAGATGATGTGAAATGTTGGCTTGAGAGAAAATGCAAGAAATGGCCAAATACCTCTAAGTAGTGTCTGCAAGCTGCCTGAGATCAGCAGCATTTCCAGCATTCAGTCTATCTGCCATGTGTACAGATTACTGCACACCTCTCAGCAATACATTACTGCTCATCCACAGAATTAAGATTGCTTACAATGTGACCACTGACAGCGATAGTGTGTATTCTGACAGCCATTTATCTGGCTACACAGTGTTTGGTAGAAAGAGCTTGGCTTGTACAGCGTGAGTAAGTCACTGCGCTGGAGGAGCCGCTGTCCTCCATGTGGGAGGTTTGATTTACTCGGAGCAGTAAGTGCCACCGTCGCCTGGGTATGTTTTGAGCTTGATAATGATGCATTCAAAATGATTCTTCAGCAAAGCTATCAGACCAGCAGCAGCTCTTTATTGCTGCGGCTCTGCTTCTGCTTTCAGCCTTTTTCTGCCACGCTGACTGGAAACCATGAAAAGTGCCAATGTGTGATGGTTTGAACCCCCGTGTTTGCACTTCTAAAGAAAACACTTTTCTGCAAACTTCAACTAAAAGGTGATGATGAACCTGAGAGTACCTGATGCATAGCTGTTTACACCCGTCTATCAAGACACAGCATGATTAATACCATAACCACCACAGTCCTTTTTCTGTGTAAAAGTGTATTTCAAGGCTCAGCTGAAGCTACTTTGCCATCTTTTTGTGTCTGGGAAGGTATGCTTTTTTGGGGTAAAGAATTCAACAATTTGTATGATATCCTGCCAATTAGTGCCCCATGAAAGACATTGTGTCTTTAATGTACAGTTACATAGTTGACTACAGTAACAAAGGTTTAGGCAATAAAGATTACCATGGTTAGGTTTTGGAAAGCAAACATGGTTGGGTGTCTTTGAGTTTAGGCAGGTTTAGTAACTGTGGTTAGGTTTAGCAAAATAAATTGTGCAGATGTGCCTTAAATTTGGCTTTAATTTATTCCAAAAGAAGGTTAAAACCAGCAAAAGAAGAAATCACCTGAGGTTAACCAGAAATCTGTGAAAATCTTGCTAACATGCCACTAATACAGTCTACTTTGTGCTCATGGTTTTAGTAAAATTAACTGAATGACTGAATTGTTGAGAATCTTACCAAGCTAACTATGTGAGAAGTATGTCCATATTGACAAAAGCTTAAAAATATATACATATTTGTATGTGTGATCTAAGTAGCTAACTAACATTCATGCATCCAAAGAACTTCTATAAAAATAATCTGCGTGGCAACCAGACCCAGCCTCTAATAGAGACAGGCCTTTATTTGTCAAAATGTGTTGCCACACCCGGCTGGTAAGGGGAACTGGGTGTTTAATTGGGAGGAGCCTTTTATTTGAAGTTTTACGGTACACATGGCTTGAATACACATGATTTAGTAGCCCATGTATTATAATATACAAACTAGTATTAAGTAGAATTTATTGATTTTGAATTACCACATTGACACATCACTGCCTTGTAAAGCTAATAAAGTTGTGTTATGGCAAATTGTGTTACCAAATAGTTGCTTAACATGCTTAACACATCCAGCAAACACGGAGCAACATTAGCATCATTTGTACTCTATTTTGCCTTCTCAAACTTCTTCATCTGCTTAATGCTCCACTACGTTCACCAGCTGGTCTCTAACATTTTCTGTCAGCAGTTTTGCAACCTAAAAACAACTGCTTTTAGTGGCACTCTAGCTGCAGCAAATACAATAAC
>NW_024623860.1:0-1065 GCF_008729295.1 Plectropomus leopardus
GCTCCTCTCCTCCAGTGGCATGTCATATGTTTTTTTAATCTGTATTTACATATCAAACTGTAACTTGGAGTTGTTTGTCAGGCTGTTTTTCACGCTTTACATGTGTGTGGATACATCTCATCACATGTCTAATGGTAAAATGGGATATATGGTAACTAATAAGTTATTTTTCCTACTGCTCATTGAGGATTTTTATAGACATATTCCTTTTGAGTTTAACTTCGAGTTTAGAAACTTTCAGGGTCAGGACATCACATAAAGACAGTCACATGAGATTTGTTTGACTTATTTATTTAAATGAATGCATGATTCCTCACTGGGAAGAAGATAAAGTTAAATGGGTTTTNTAATGTATAAAAAACAGTCAATAAATAACTAACCCTAACCCAATACAATAAATTACAATTTATACAAAAAAGTACAATACTTTGATAAAAGCAATAAACAATGTGGTCAACAATAAATGAGACAAGGATGTGGCGGAGACGAGCAACTGTGTCGTTCAGCTCGAGTGTTTATCCCTGACAAGAGTTTGTTGGGCTTAAAATTTCCCGTCTTATATTTAAAATCTATAGCTTAACATGCTTTGAGTCACATTGACAAACATGCAGTCATTTTGTTTACGTAACAGTTGTTGTGACAGTGTTGCGTGCTGGCATCGATGGCTTTGTTTCATGTGGTCCATCATATATATTTAGGCTTATGGCTCTTTATATAAGAGCTCCTCTCCTCCAGTGGCATGTCATATGTTTTTTTAATCTGTATTTACATATCAAACTGTAACTTGGAGTTGTTTGTCAGGCTGTTTTTCACGCTTTACATGTGTGTGGATACATCTCATCACATGTCTAATGGTAAAATGGGATATATGGTAACTAATAAGTTATTTTTCCTACTGCTCATTGAGGATTTTTATAGACATATTCCTTTTGAGTTTAACTTCGAGTTTAGAAACTTTCAGGGTCAGGACATCACATAAAGACAGTCACATGAGATTTGTTTGACTTATTTATTTAAATGAATGCATGATTCCTCACTGGGAAGAAGATAAAGTTAAATGGGTTT
>NW_024623861.1:0-4046 GCF_008729295.1 Plectropomus leopardus
TTTTTTTAGGAATTTTTCCCCCTTTCAAATGAATGGGCAGAATGTTCCAACGTTCCACAAATTCAACTTTTAGTATATATTAGAGTTCACTGCCTAGCCTCCTGGAGGTGTTGTGGGACCAACTAGGTGAAACACTGATGAAAGGAGGTTCCCACCTGATGACCCCAAAGATGTGTTAGTTACTGCTCTCTGGCTCTCTCTGACCTCTCTCTGGCATTCATATTTAAGTCATTATTGCTGATCAGTGACCCTAGGATCCTCATTGAGTGTTTATCCTTTTCTGGAGCACAAGTTTCTTGTGTTTTAGTTGAATTTGTGACAAAATAGTAAAGATTGTGGTCTTTCTGATAATGCGACTTTGGAACCAATTGGATTTACACAGCTCCTACTGTGGGCCAGAAAGTAAAAAAAAGAAAAAATCCAGCAGCCTACCCACTCAATGTAAAAATGAGTACAGAAATCTCTTCGGAGCAGCAGTTCATGCCTCTCTTTAACCTCTGCTCAGTCACACATGGTAAACTTTTCAGACACAAAATTTACACAGTTTTCCTCTGTCTGTTTTCTCTCTAACAGTGTATGTCTGAAGTGTCCTGGAGGTATGTCATTGACTGATGGCCACTTGATTGAGAGTGGATGTTCACCTCAAATCTGACATTAACAGGCAGATCCAGCACTCACCCTGCAGTGACTGTTACTACGGTAATCTGTGGGAGCTGCCAGACACACAAACATTCTGACACAGACACAGACACACACACACAGGATTTGGCACATTCTACAGACAAATCAAACAACCTGCTGCTCTGTGAGCAGTTTTGAACCTAAACGAACACATTTAAGACACTGTTCTGTGTATTTTCTGGATATTATTTGATATTTCAACCACATTCAAACTAATTCAACTCCTTTACACACTTCATTTCCTATTTCTTCACCATCCTCTAACAAATGTCAACTTTTTTAACAGGCTTTCAGAAGGTCTACATGATGAGTAGTATTCAACATTTTAATGATATTCATGCTAATTAAACTACTTCATACTTTTTTCAGGTATTGACACTACTTCACCATCTTCTAACAAATTCAAGCTAGCATCACAGTGTAGCGTCAGTTTTTCAGCAAGCTTAAACATATTCTACAAGATTAGAATCATTCAAAATTTTAATGACATTCACCGTAATTTAACCTGTTCAACTTTTTTTTAGGTATTCATACTACTTCACGTTCAAGTCATTCAAGCAAGCATTTCAGTTCAGTTTCTTAGCGTAAGCTATTCAGCATGAGCATTGCAGTGTAGCGTAAGCTGAGCATTCACACCCGCAATTTCTTCAGAAATTGCAATTTTTAGTTTGTAATGAACAGTTTATAATGAACATGGTAAATGGTATTTTTTTTCTTTTCATAATAATGAAAAACCCTAACCCAAACAAATGTGGAATCACATAAGATTTTGCCACCTCTCCAACAAATGGAAAAGGAGAGATAGAGAGGGAGACATAAAGAGTAAATGCAGAGGGAAGACAGGAGCAATGACTGCTGGCTGGCTGTTGCTGTCATTAGTGTGGCGAATATTGCTATGGAAACGGCCCAAAGTTCAGGCCATGACAAACACAGGTAAATGTTTGGGTAAGAGAATGTAAAAGCCTGAAAATTACATCTCCATACAGAAGAAAGCATTTAGAAACGATTATTGTTTTTGTTGTTTTTTAGTTTAAAAAAAATATTTAACTGTAATGTTTCATGCATGTAAACTGAACTACTGGAGTTTTAAAGACTCTATAGTAGTGTAGGTAACAACTGTATTTAAAATAATGTAATAAATCACCAGACTTTGAGATTCATACTGATACATAATATTACAGGTGGTTGAGCTGCAGATGAGTGTTTGGTGTTATTTCTTGACCAGGTTGATCTTGTTCTTCAGTTCACCCTATTACGAGTAATGACAAGCCCCTATGATGTAATACAAGGAGAGACCACTAATGTGATCTTAATGTAGTGTAACTGCTACATACAGAGGGCATGCTCCCTTTAGGAATGTTTAAGTCAATAAATTAAATAAAACACACAGCACAGACATCAAGTTTAGGTTTAAAGTGTACCTCTATTTTGTGTAGCATGCTGCACTCTTCACTGTGCTGCAACTGTTGGGCACTAAAGCTGTTTTATTTTTATGTGCTTGCTTTACATCTGGTACAAATGTCCCTCCGGGACCAATGAAGTCATCTTGAATTATGAATCTTGGGATGCTGTGTAATCTGTGCTTTCAACTGAAATTACTGAGATGTTAAGAGTAAAGGATGTGGTTGAGGAAAAGTAATAGCCTGAAAATCACCAACATATAGCCAAACCAATCTGCCTGACCTTTACTTGCTGGAAGCATTAAGCTCATTCTCCATCTACAGTATTTACAAAGCAGACTGTCACCATTGTCAAAATGGAGCACACTGTAATCAGTAATCCAATAAACACAATAGTCGTGCAGAATATTAGAAGTATTGTTGGCAGTGAAATTCACTTCTCTTTGGATCATAACTTAATTCCAAACAATCTGATCTGGCGCTGGGTGATGTGGCTCAGAAATAATATTGCAATATTTTTAGGTTATGTTACCATGCATGGTATATTTCTTTTTCTCGTCTTAGACGACCTAAATAAATATGATTAAATTAACAAAGTTACAATAAACTTAAATGCAGTGGCTTCTGTCTTGATAAAGTTAAAATAAATGATGTTATAATAAAATAAAATAAAGTACTGTTAGAATAAAAACAAAAACACTGTCTGTCTGCTGTTTGTAGCTGGGCAGGTGGAGTCCAGCAGGTTATCTGAGCTGTTTTGCTGACAATATCTGGCTGTAGTTGATTTGTGGATAGTTAAACCAAGAGGAAAAAACAATACACAGACATTTCTTCTGGGTTTGTAACTGAGTGAGATCTCACTTTGTATAATTGATCCATTGGTCATTTGCACCATTGTTTAGATGGAAACATTGATTAGTGAAGCTTGAAGAGGTGTGTCAAAGCTGTCAGAGTTCACCATCGGTGTGACCTGGTGACCCTTGTTTTGTCTGTAAACTGCAGGTTCACGGGGTTGTGACAGCCTTCTTGCCTACCTGTTTGGCTTAACTCTCCCTTTATGTAGGGAAGCTGGAAGTACAGCACTGATTCATTCATAGAATCTGTTCTCGTGCTCCTCAGCTCTGTAAACTGGAGGAATCAGTCTCTTTCTCTCGCGGTGTATGCTTTGTGTATAGGGTTCAGTGTTTGCTTGTGTTAATTTTCATAGTTTATTACATGTCACTGTGAACTAAATCAGCACTACAAAAAAATAGTGTTGTGACTTATTTGTATTACCACTGGCAACTGGTTAGACTGAGAGCTAGACAGGCAACCAGGCAGACTGAGAACCAGGTGAACTGTGGCCAAATGACACCAGGTCCCATTCTAAACCATCTCTGTTCCTTCTGTTGCTTGCAAGATAATCTGAAAGCCCAATCAACACTGCCAGCTGCACTAGTTACGTGTTACATCTGCATTTCCAATCTACACAACCATAAAACAGTTCACTACATAGGAGGCTGAAAGGAGAGAATTAAAGGAGGAAGTTTAAAATCAAGTAAGCATGCAGCACAGCGCTGCAGCACACCCTGCCTTGATCAAAAATAAATAAGTTAACTAACAGTAATCACTAAAACTGGTTAAATTCTTAGTTACCTCAAATAATAAAATGAAAATATCAACAAGGTACAAAGAACAAAGATGGAAAATGTCTTCAATCATCTTTGTCAATTTGGTCAAATTTGTCAAAACAACAATCGTGAGGAGGCACTGGTTCACGTGTTTATTGAGAATGAGATGCCTACATGACTATGTGTCAGCCCCCTTCACAAAGTGCCATGTTTTTATTGTGTTACCTATTCTGAACTTCCTAAATCTTGCCTCTAGCAAGTTCCCCAATAATTGAATAAGAATTAAAAAACAAAACAAAACAAAAAATTGATCGAAACAACAAAACTAAACACTGTGAGAACTAACTAAAACTGA
>NW_024623862.1:0-2392 GCF_008729295.1 Plectropomus leopardus
CAGAGGACTCGCTGCAGAAATGTATCCAAACTGCTTAGAGCGAGAGCGAGAGCGAGAGAGAGCGAGAGAGAGAGTCATGGCATGACGACTATGTTAGATAATCAAACAGATAAGCAGGCACAGCGGCCAAACAAAAACACAACTCCGAAATAAAATAACACTTACTTTTTGGAGATCGAGCTGGGGTGGCAGTCGCTCAGTCTGTAGAAGCTAGAGGATAGCAGCTTCAAGTCCTGAAAACTCGCTGGAGAAATATATCCAAACTGCTTGGAGAAAGAGAAAGAGAGAGAGAGAGAGAGAGAGAGAGAGAGTGAGTTACAGAGACAGTCATGGCATGGTGGCAAACCAAAAACACAACACAGTAAGGATGTAACGATGCATCAGTGGGCAATTAGAAATCGATACTAAATATGTGAATTTCAAATCGGTGAATTGAAAAATGAACCGCAATGCTTTTTTCAACAGCAGAGGGCATGATCTGCTTTTGACTTCGCTTGCTCAACGTGCCACATCACAACGTGTTCAATGTCCTATGTCATGCCCGAGACTAGAGACAACTCGCCAACGTAAATTAGACGAAACAAAGGCTCCACAACAGGCAATATTAAAAGAGAAAATGGACATTTGAGCTTCCTCAAGTCAGAAAGTAATAAAGGTGAGAAGATAACAGAAAAGACAAAAACAGTCTGCAAATATTGGACGAGGGTGTTGAACTACATAAATAGTACAACTAACATGATGCAGCATGTGAACCGGCATCATAGTGAGGAGCTCTCATTAGCCCCACCTACACATGTTACTCCTTAATGACAACTACACGGCCAAAGGAAAAAAAACAAAACACAAAAAAACTAAAAAACCAAACTACACAGACAAACTGCAACCCTGCTCGCCCCAAATGAGTCAAAGAGAGCCCAACTTGTCACCCATGATTGGGAAATGAACAACTAGTTCTTCAAACTTGCCCTCTCTGCCTTCCCCTCAAGCAAAAGCAAACCTATCCAAGGCAGCCACCTCTGTCCCAGTGGAAGGGTTTTTAATAGCAGGGGACATTGTGAATGTTCAGAAATGCATTCATTGCAGATCTTGTGTTTTGTATTTATGCCCTACCGCTGAAATAATAAGGGAGTCTTTAATTGGATATAAAAAAGAGAAAATGCAGTATTTTGTATAATTTCTGTTTGAAATAACTAATAGAATATTTTTCAATCATAATTTTTCTGTAATCTCATTTTGTATTTAAAGAAAATTGTAAGCAAATCATATTATGAACCCAGTATCGTGAATCGCATCGAATCTAGAGTTGAGTGAATCGTTACATCCCTACAACACAGAAATAAAATGACACTTACTCTTTGTAGATTGAGCTGGGGGGGTGGTCACTCAGTCTGTAGAGCCCGGAGGATGGCAGCTTCAAGTCCTGTAGACTCTGAAGACTCGCTACAAAAAAATATCCTAACTGCTTGTCCTATCTTTAATTAAAGTTCAAGAACTGGTCAGATCCTTTCTTCCAATTACAGAAGCAACTGAAACTCACGGCTGTGTCCTATCCTATCTCAGACATCCTATGTTATCTTAAATCCTGGCTATACTTTTGGTTTTGCAGTCAGCTCTCATCCTGCCATGCTCGTCTCTTATTAGAAGGTACCAGCAGGCTACTCGACATGGACAAGCCATAAATCTAACAGCTCTCACCTGTCACTGGGTAACTAGCTCACTTTCATGAAAAAATAAGATGCACAATAAATTTTAGCTGCCAACAGTCAAAAGCTTTCAAAGTTTTACACATTATACAACTGAAAATTAATAGCAATTCAAATTTAAAATTAATCAATTACAGTCAATATATAGCCATTAATACATGGTCTGGTCAGAAACAGGAATGAAAATTACCCATAGCACATAAACAACAGGGAGTAATGGTTTGGTGGCCATTTTAGATAATGAAACAGAGAGGTAGGTATGGTGGCCAACCAAAAACAGAACATAAACTTTAAGATTGTGGATTTACCTGGATCTGGGGTCCCTCAGTCTGCAGGGAGTCAACGTGGGAAATGTTGGATGTCAATTAAATTCCAGAAATTCAGCACAAACCACATAACCGGATGTGGACTGTCGGGATGTGCCAGATTCCAAATATGTTCTTCAAAACGCACGAACAAATGTGATGGAAATACAAATTTATTCTACCGGAAATTCGCATTGAGGAGGAGGCGTCATGTGCAGAAGAAGTGAGATAATTCACGCATTTTAAATTTTTTAAGTGTATTTTTTCTTAATGTTTTGGGGTTTTTTATTGTCTTTTTTTTTGCCTTTTCTTTTGCGGTTCTGTTGCTTTTTCTGTTTTTGAATTTATATTGAGATTTTTCATCCTGCATTTTGCATTGTTTGT
>NW_024623863.1:0-1396 GCF_008729295.1 Plectropomus leopardus
TTATTATTAATTTATTTTGATGGATGAATGAGGTAATTCATGTCGTGTGTGTGTGTGTGTGTGTGTGTGTGTGTGTGTGTGTGTGTGTGTGTGTGTTCAGGTCGTACAGCTGCAGTAACCTGCTGGAGGATCTGAAGACTCTGTATCGTATCGCCGGTCAGCAGGGAAAAGGAGTCACCTTCCTCTTCACCGACAACGACATTAAAGACGAAGCCTTCCTGGGTACCTGAGCGTCCTCACAGCTCACCGCTCGGATTTTACGCACTAATATTTCACATTAAACCCGAAACTGTTGGTTTTGAAAGGGTTTGATTAGGGATCAAAAAAGTATATCTGTTTGTGACAATATCGTATCGTTACACAGATGCCAAGAATTCATTTATTTTAATATGAATTGATCCAAAAGTTCGTCCTCTGAGGAACGAATGCAGAACTTTAACTTTAACCGCAATCTGCTCGCTTTATTTTGGTAAAGTTCCTCGTCCTCTGACTGCTTCCTGTCTTGTTTTTGGAACCTCTCCAGAATACATGAACAACGTCCTGGCGAGCGGCGAAGTCTCCAACCTGTTCGCCCGCGACGAGCTGGACGACATCACTCAGGATCTGGTTCCCGTCATGAAGCGGCAGCACCCTCGCCGACCTCCGACCCCCGAGAACCTCTACGACTACTTCCTGTCCCGGGTGCGGAGCCACCTCCACGTGGTGCTCTGCTTCTCGCCCGTCGGGGAAAAGTTTCGCACTCGCGCCTTGAAGGTGAGTCCAAGGACGTGAGATCAAGCGCACGAGGCGACGCTCTGGTGAGATTGACGATTTGATGTGTATTCTCTGACCTTTGACCCTGACAGTTCCCGGGCCTGATATCGGGCTGCACCGTGGACTGGTTCCAGCGCTGGCCGCGGGACGCCCTGGTGGCCGTGTCGCATCACTTCCTGTCCCAGTACCAGGACCTCCGCTGCTCCGAGGACGTGAGGCAGAGCGTTGTGGTTACCATGGGAACCTTCCAGGTAGAGCTCGCCATGACATCGTGTGTGTGTGACATCATCGTCGGCGTGTCGATCACGTGACCTCCTCCGTCCCTGCAGGACCTGGTGGCCGAGAAGTGCGGCGAGTACTTCGAGCGTTTCCGCCGTCAGACGTTTGTGACGCCCAAATCCTACCTGTCCTTCATCGACAGCTACATGGTCATCTACGCCCAGAAGATCGCCAACGTCGGCACGCTGGCCGAGCGCATGAAGACAGGTGAGGTCAAAGGTCGCGCCCCAAACACACCTGTTTCATACAAAGTGTTTGTGTGTGAAGGAGAAACTGTCGCTGGCAGAGAGGTGACTAACGTTGTTGTTTTAACGTCGTTGATTTAAACAATAAATAAAAGATAGAAACATAGCATATATGTAAT
>NW_024623864.1:0-4994 GCF_008729295.1 Plectropomus leopardus
TACACACACATACACACACACACATATACACACACATACACACACACACACACACACACCCACAGAGAGAGAGAGAGAAGGCTTGTGGTCGTGTATGTTACATGTCCTTGGAGCAAATCACTTTCAACTGCAGCAGGTTGACATTGTTCAGCACCAAATGTGAACAAATTAAATGAGGCAATTAAAGAGTGAATAAGCCAGCGTTGATAATTGCGACCTGATATGCCAGCAGCAATCATAATGAAGCTGCCATTCTGCTCGGCTGGCTTTGTAATGCTCCACGAGCAACCACAACCACGCAACCACATGTGTGTATGTGTGTGCATACGAATGGTAACACGCGCCACCTAGCTCGAACTCTGACTCCATTGTCTACAAACACTTATCCTAACCTTCAGGGTGGAGTTTCAATATGCGCCTGCCAGGATTGGTGTCAAGCGTCGTGTGCGTTTGTATGTCTGTTGAAACTGACAACATGGACTGAACGGAAAATCTGAATTTCATAGGAGGATGAGATAATCTGAATAAGAGACACACACACACACACACACACACACACACTTTCACACAAAGGCAGGAAAAAAACCCAGAGAAGGAGAGAGAGGCAGTCTGGCAGAAAATTGAGACGGTCGGCCATTTTCGACTCTCCCTCATCCCTCTGGGTTTATGGCCCGTGAAGCCTCTTGTCATTGGGACTCGCCAGAGAGCCAAGTTAACAGGGCCTGTCCTAGCCACACCAGCACAAGAGATATTCCTCTTTATCATTAACCCATCTCAGAGACATGAGAGCACACAGCTGAGGTACAAAAAAATTCCAGTAAAAACCACAGTTAAAACAAGAAAAAAAAAAAAAACTTCACTAACCTGCCTAGCCTGTTTGTTATATTTACTTATGTAACAAAAACGTGTAATGCAGATAATGCTGCAAGCCATGTTTGACAACCACAGCAAAGAAATGTGCGGAGAAGTGTTTTTGTTAATACAACACGTGCATTAAGGGCCCTGACACACCAAGCCAACGGTCGACCTTTTGTCAATGTCGTCTGCGTCCTAGTCCTTTGTAGTGTGTCCCACATGGTTGGCACTAGTTCAGTTTGGCCAGTGTCAGGTGTTTTTTACTGCCTTTTCCATTGGCATCCAATCCAATGACGTCCACCAGCGAGATAAATCTCTGTGATTGACAGTTCAGCTCCATGCATGAGAAGAGAAATGGACAAACGACTAAAGTCAAGGGGGTGTGAGATCAAAACAAATTGGTTAAATGAAGTAAGGTTATTTTTGAAACCGTTGAAATCTTTAGCAGAAATGGTTGGAATTGTGTTATTGCTTGCTTGCGTATAGTAGATATAATTTGTTCTTTCAAAATTGGGGTTGTGCTGGTAATGTGCTAACTGGCTAACATCTTAAACCTTTCGTGTTTGTCTTCCAGTTTCCCTTTTCTAATGACAAATGCAGACGGGCTGCTGCCATGGAGAGGTACAGTATTTCCTGTGCAGAATGTATGTGCTGGTTGCCTTTGTGGTGTGTTAACTTTTTGGTCAAGACACAGGCAACATGAGGCAACTCTACAGTGAGCCTTCGTCATGACTAATTCTTTGATGCCAGTTTGCTATGTCTGGGCATTAAAGGTTTCCAATTTATGAAAAGAAGAAGAGGAAGAAGGAAAAGAAAAAAAAGAAAAAAGGAGAAGAAGAAGAAAATCATTTTTGTAGTCTTAGAGAAGGCCAATATGGAATGAAGACATCTCTGATGATCGCTGTTTGTGCTTGAGAACAATGTTGTGCACTGAGATGTGCATTGTGCTTTGAAATTTGCCCCTCCAAAAAGACAATGTATGTAGCCTATTGACTTCAGCCAACTATGCACTGAATCACAGTATTGTGGTGCAGAAAGTAACAAAAGACACCAGTGTTTGGGGGATTATTATCCATCTTACAATAGATAGCCCTTTTTAGTCACTGCAACAGCATCTAAAGCACCTAAGTATTTGCAAATCCATCTTGACAGGAAGATACAATTACATAGAAAAGAGACCAGCCTTCAGTCTCTTCTTTATTTTTCTTGGGACAAAATCAATACAGTTCTTAAGCGTGCTGCTGTTGGTTAGTGTTTGTAATGACAAGATGATGACAGAAAAAACAAACAAAAAAAAACAAACAAGGTCAAGGCACTTCTTGCTGCTGTGTTTAGACCATGCCACGGCAAGGCTGTGACAGCAAAATAAGGCATAACAATGAAAGCTTTTGGCAGACTAACAGCAAATTTTGAACAGATTTGGCAAAATTAAGATTCACTCAGCAGACGGATTATGTCTGTATTGAGACACTTCATAGGCTTTTAACTGAAGTAAAAATCTGAACTTGTAAACTGTCATTGTAAAAAATGTCATTGTTGTGATGTGATGAATCTTAACAAGAACTTTTTGATTTTGTGTCTCACTTCAGCTGCTGATTACAGAACACTAAACTACATTTATCTAATTTTCCCCACAGATCGCCACTGCTTAGTTTATTTTAAGGAACAGTGAGATGATTCCATCAGTGCTTTTGCTCAAGTGCTGGATTTGTTTAGTGTTGAAGACAAACACAAATTTCAAAGAAACTCTAAACTCTGAAAACTCACAGTCACATCATGCTTGGTGCTACCTCCATCATCCCTGTCGCACTGCTGCAGTAAACAAGCTGGCCTTGAAACTCCCTGTTTTCGAGCCTACCACTTTCACACACTCTCAATCTCCTCTCCTGTCACAGGGGATTCAGGCAGTCAGTGCTGGCCAACCGCCATGCAGTCCCACTCTGTTTATCTGTTTGTAATCGCTGCCTTTCCTCTGCGGGGACAAATGGAATCCAATCAGTCTAGCTAAGGAATGACAGGGTCACAGGCCTGACTCACTGGCCGGCAATCTATTTGTCAATGGTGTCAAATGGAGGGGTGGTCGGACGTGTTGCTGGGCCAACAGATCAGTCTGCTATATCACTGATGGTAGACAGAGAGGGTGAGTGGGAGGGAGAGACTGAGATGAATAAAAGTGAGAGAGAAAAGAAATGTACAGTAGAAAATTGGGCACGGGTTGATCGAGATAAGCTAAACTTGTTTGCAAAAGGTGCGTGCACAAACACATCGATGCTTTTGAAGGCCCACACACTTACATGTAGACACACAGAGTGTTTAACAGTGTTTGACCCATACAAAAAAAACATGCAGCCAAATCCCCCAAAAAATAAAGACCAAGCTCAGTCACACTCTGCTATAGCTGGCTGTCTAAAAACCTCTGTGTATGTGTGTGTGTGTATGTGTGTGTTGAGGGTCTCTCATCATTTTAAAGGGAAGTGTGGGTAACAGGAGTGGGTAAAAGCCCCACTGGAGGCCAATCTCAATGTGACCTCTATTAACAACACCCGGGGTATCTGAGTGTGAAATGAGCAGAGTGTGTGTGTGTGTGTGTGTGTGTGTGTGTGTAGGACAGGGCTCTTTGTATGTATTTATGTCTCTCTCTCTCTCAATTTTCAAATTTAAAATAAATAAATAAATCACAAAATGAAAAAAAATCAAAATGATTAATAGCCTCTGTCTCTCACCTGCAGCCTTGCTAGATCAAGTTTTTCCAAAAATTAAAGAGGTCCTAAACAATAATTGTGGTGGAAAATGCTAGAGAGTTGCTGCAATTTTTCTATGTTGGTCTTGTTATTTCAGGAAAAGAAAGAAAATAAGACAATATAATTATATATAAGTCCTATTGTATAAATAGCACTTTAAATTGTATGTAAATACTGTAACGTTTGTCTTGTCGTTATTAGTTGCAAAGTTATAGATTTAAAGAAAGACATAGTGAGCCAGAAAACCTGGAACAAGATTTCCTTTTCATAATTTTAAATCTAATGGAAACTTTTGACAGCTCTTCTTTTCATTGAAATAAATCTTGACATGTGAAAAATGATTCAGGATATGAGTTTTTGGGGTGGATGCAACTATCTCTATAACACAAAAAGTTCTTATATTAAAACTTTTGACCTTTCGCTCTCTGGCTCACAGGGAGTAACCTCTAACACTATTCTAACATGATCTTAATTCTGCATTGCAACTGAAGCATATTTTGCAACTTCAACTGTAAAATCAGGAGTGACTATATAAAAATGAAATGAGACTAATGTCCAGTGCCAGATCTAACACATATGGTGCCCTTTAACGTATATGTTTTTTTTATTATGTGTGAATTTATTGTGTTTATTTATTAATAACAAGAACAAGTGCTAATGAGAAATTGACACTAGCAAACAATAATTAAGACACAAAAAGTAAAAGACCAGTATGTGCAATAGTGTGTGGCTATTGCCTTTTAATTTTCTTTATTTTACGTGATTCATCAATTCTCTAATTTTTTAGAGTTTTGAATTAAAAAAAAAAACAATGGATTGGGCGCTGGGCAGCTGCAAATGTTCCCTTTAGGAGGTTTTGTCACTACTAATATCTCTATTTGTCTCATCTCTCTGCGCATCTGCCCATATGCACGAACATGTACTCTCTGCCGCTACATGACCCTAAGATAGCAGGGGTTGAGAGGTCTATCTGTGTAGCACCAGTAATACTTTAAGCATTGGCAGCATTACAGGCAGTTAGCATCAATAATTAGCTCACTATAGGCAGTCAATATGCTCCCATGAGATTTAGGGGGCCATAATCAAATGCCTTCTGACTGGCTGCCCTGCTGACAGACTTCAAACAGGCAAATAAATCATCCACAGCTCTGGATGTGAATATATGACCATTCACACACTGGCCTCACACATACAAACACACACACACACACACACACACACACACACACACACGCATACTCATACTGGCCAGAGTTGAACACATGTAGGTGAACAGTCAAATCCACAATCATAATCAAGACTATTGTTAGAGTCACAATAAAATATGCAGTATGTTGAAAGAGGGTTTGTAGTTTGTGAGGTTGTTGTGAGTCCCCTCTTCTCAGTGCGAGTATTCAG
>NW_024623865.1:0-1388 GCF_008729295.1 Plectropomus leopardus
CTCGGATTCTTCCGACAGGTGGAGGTCCTCGGTGTGTCTGAAGTTGACACGGAGGTTGTTGACCCGTCGGGACTCTGTCCTCCTCTCAGGCTGACGGTTAACTGTCCTCCCTGCAGCGTCCTCTCTGGAAGATCAAACCCGTCCACTCTCTGACTCTTCTGTGATCTGTTTTTTTTCCATAGCGATAAAATACGATGCAGCGAAGGAGGAGCGCTACCAGCAGGAGGCCAAGCAGAGGGAGCTGCAACGCATCGAGGAGGCGCTGCAGCTGGCTGCGAGTAGAGGTGAGACACACTGACCTGTGACCTTTGATCTCTAACCTCTGACTGACCTCTGAGCTAATCCTGTAACACCTGGTGTCCCAGCCGTCCCTCTGCCTCCTCTCTGCTGCTCATCTGAAGCTTTCTGATGATTTTCTCTCAGAGCAGACCAACAGCAGATCAGAGCCCAAACACAACGTTTAGACACAAACCTTCAGTCTCCTCCAGGACATTTTTGTCCAGTCAAGTCCAGGTCAGAGGGACGTTTCCTGTTATCTGTGACGCTCCCTGTTTCACCGCCCCGACCCCATGACACGCCACATTAACCACGACACTGCAGGTCCATAACATGTCCAACAAAATGTCCAACAAAAATTTCAACAAAAGTCCAACAAAATGTCCAACAAAAAGTCCAACAAAAGTCCAACAAAATGTCCAACAAAAAGTCCAACAAGAAGTTCAACAACCAGTCCAGAAGAAAACCAGACAAGAAGTCAGACAGTCCAACAAAAATTCAAACCAAACTCCAGCAAAAAGCCAGTTAGAGTCACTCACTGATGAAGCCGAATCTGTGGTGAACAAGAGGACGTCATCTGCAAAGAAATACACGACAGCTTAATAAAGAGCAGCTTAGACTGCAGCCAGGAGAGGGATGGAGGGATGGAGGGATGGAGGGATGAATAAATAAGGAAATGAATGAATGAATGAATGGATGAATAAATAAATGAATGACTGAATGAATGAGTGTATTAACTCGTCTGTACTTTTCATGCTGCGTTTGCTGTCAGCGTCTCAAACTGGAGATCTGCTGTTCAGCCTGGAGAGTGTTGTTTACAAGGAGCCGCACAACGGTAACACACACACACACTCACACTCACACACACTCACGCACTCTTACACACACACACACACACACACACACACTCACGCACTCTTACACACACACACACACACACACACACACTCACACACACACTCACGCACTCACGCACTCTTACACACACACACACACACACACACACACTCACGCACTCTTACACACACACACACACACACACACTCACACACACACTCACGCACTCTTACACACACACACACACTCACGCACTCTTACACACACACACACAC
>NW_024623866.1:0-1475 GCF_008729295.1 Plectropomus leopardus
ACACACACACACACACACACACACACGCTCGTGTTTCTGTGAGATTGCCTGACCATCACTCAGCGTGCACTTTAACCCTTTGAAACCTGAGCAAACTGGCCGATTTAGTCTCATAACATGGAAAGAAGGCGATCGGCAACTTCACAAGAAATGACCCCAAAATAAGCAAGAAATTAGTAAAAATACAAGAAGAATGCAAACAAGACCCCTGTGGATAAAAAGAATTGATATTTATTGACAAAATTGTTTGTCTGCAGAAAATGTCATTTTGGTCATTTAGTGTATTTAAATTCTAGATATTAAAGAAGTGGTGTGCTCACTGATTGATGGTCAGTGTGTTAATGAAGAGTGTGTGTGTGTGTGTGTGTGTGTGTGTGTGTGTGTGCAGCTGAAGACTCGTCTGTTTATGAAGCTCAGAGGAACAAACTTTAAAAATGTGTTTAAACAGAAGAACAGCTGTTTCATTTTGTTTTCGGCAGACGTCACTTTGCATTAATGTCGTTATGAGTTCATGTTGTCATGGAAACAGAAGCTCAGCAGGTCCCAGCTTTATTTTGGGGAAATATATTTTCTCTAACGAGTTAAATCTGGTTTATTTAATGTGAGTTAAGTTTTCCTGCATAAGTTGATGTTTTTACAATAAATTAAATTTTTTTGGGTGCAGGTGAAGCAAACAGAGCAGCTTCATGTTTGAAGAGCAGGAAGTGAATTATGTCGAACTGTTTAACAAAACTTAATTTAATTTTTTTTTTAAATCCTATCTGATACAAATGTTTTGTTTCTTTGAGGTTTTTTTGCAGCATTTCTGAAAAAAAATGTGACTTAAAGTGAAACTTCTGTGACAAATTATAAAAACTCTGTTTTTAGTTTTATTTATGGTCTCTGAAGCCTGAAACTCATCAAACTTAATAATTCTTTTTTTTAATTTAATATATGTATCCTTCTATTGTAACGCACACAGATCATTTCAACATTTCAATAAAGAACAAAATGCTGAATTTAGTCTTTTTTAAAAAACATCACTGTTTCAGTATCAATGAATTCTTTTGTTTTAATTATTCAGCTAATTTAATTTAAGAAACGTCAAAAATGAGGAGAAACTGCATCAGCAGAGCCCAAAGTGACGCTTCAAAGTGTTAATGTGGTCGTAAAAGACAGAAAAAGATATCAGAAATATATATGAATATAATGCAAACAAACTTAAGTTAAAAAGCACTTTAACCCTTTCTAAACCTGAGCAGGTTTGGTTTGATTTCTCTCAAAAATTTTCAGCAGAAGGCAATGAACAAGTTAACAAGACATGACCCAAAAATGAGCAAGAAATAAGAACAAAATTTCCAAGAAAAAAACCAAAAAATTAGCAAGAAACAAGTCATTAAGTTCTGAAATTACCTAAAAATAAGCAAAACAAAAAAAGTAAAAAATAAACAAGAAAACTACCCGAATAAAGGAAAAACAAACAAATATATAAACAT
>NW_024623867.1:0-1691 GCF_008729295.1 Plectropomus leopardus
GTGGGTGACTCCAGTCCCTCTCAGTCGGCGGGGTGGGACGGGGCTCAGGTCTCCAAGGAACGTTAAAAAACTGTAAATTCCCCCTTCATCATTTGAACATGTGCCCTGCAGAGCTCGCTGCGAGAACACAGGCCGGGAGGAGGAGGAAGGAGGGGGGCAGAAAGAGGAAAAAAAGTGTTTTACATTCACAGATGATCCTAATTTGGTGTGGTTTGGAGTGTAATTTAGATCAAACATAGCCATGTAAATGAGTCAGGGTTTTCATAATTAGGTGCCTCTGAAGAGGGGTGGAGAGCGAAAAGGGAAGAGAGGGGAAGAGCTCGGACCACATCAGTAGGTGTGGCGCTGAGGCCGGGCATCCACTGGTGGGCAATTTTTTATTTTTTTTCCCCAGTTTGGAGGGGAGAAAAGAGAGCGCGAGCTGCAGAGAGCAGGCAGGGGTTAGTTTAGGGAAAAAAACACACTCCCAGCGGCACACGGCAACAAAATAGGTCACTCTGCGCCGATTTGGCTTGTCTGTTTCCACTAAGCAACCGACTCGGCTCAGTGTTTGGTACAGAGGAAGGAACTGGCCTGCTGCCAGCACACAATACACACACACACACACACACACACACACACACACACACACACACACAGAAGAGGCCTGTTTTCCCCCAGTGGGGCCTGTTGATTGAGGATTACCACACTGAAATATTACGGGTATTGTGTAGGTGTAATGTTTACATTTACATTTTGGGTGAGACAGCGCACAATGAGGAGCAACAGTGGAATGAGACTTTCTATCAGCAGCATAACAATGAGCCAGCAGGAGGAGGGTAACAGTCTCTGTGCAAAGACAATAAACAGGTAAATAAATGCACTAAAAAACACGATGGAAATTAAATTTAATGCCATCTGACTCAAAAATCAGGTTTTGTACCTCTCCTGCAAAATCCCTGCAATAATCCCTGTTTTTATCGCATCTCGTGAGCTAATAAAAATGTAAAAAATAAACCCAAAAATACAAAAAAATGTCCCTGTACACAGACAATAAATAGGTAGATAAATAGACTAAAAACAGGATGGAAATTAAATTTAATGTCATCTGACTCACAAATCAGGGTTCATACCTCTCCTGCAGTAATCCTTGTTTTTATCACACCTTGTGTGTTAGGAAAATAAAATAAATGCATGTATTTTTTTTATATATATAATCTTATTTATTTGTTTGACTAGATTTTTTTAATTAATTTTTTAATGCATATTGCAAAATTGCAATAATCTTGTGTGATGACTGGAATATCGTGATATTTTTTCTAATATTTTTTTTCTGATTTTATCATGATACTTGAATTAAAACACAATATTATTGCGATTTTACCTGTTTTGCAATATGCTGAGTATCACAGTAATATATATTGCGAGTAATTTTTTTTTTTTTTTTCAACTTCAAATCATTTCCCTGAAGATAAACCTCGTCCACATCTGTTTTTATTTAAATAAGAAAATAATTTTGGTCAGTTTATCTCACTTCAGTCGTCTTTATTTGTCTTGTAACTAAGAGATATTATTACTGTTGTAGCTCAGTTTGTGTTTGCAGTATTTTACATTTTGTATTAAGAATTGAGATTTTGCATTCGTATATTGGATATGATTTTACAGCGCAAAATATCATTATGCAGTGTTATATTGTCTTTTTCCCTCACCAA
>NW_024623868.1:0-2253 GCF_008729295.1 Plectropomus leopardus
GTGTGTGTGTGTGTGTGTGTGTGCTTGTGTGTTTCTGACTGTAAATCCATCATATTAATCAGCTTCTCTGTGTGTGTGTGTGTGTGTGTGTGTGTGTGTGCGTGTGCGTGCGTGCGTGCGTGCGTGCACAGTGGTGGTGACTCTGGAGCCGTTGGTCGGAGCGGAGACGTACGTTAACGGGAAGCAGATCACGGAGGCCGTCGTCCTCAAACAAGGTGAGTACAGCCGGTTCTGTAGATGTGCATTAACACCTGGATACTGCACCAAAGATGGCGCCTGTTCAGTCCCGCGCAGGAGTGCGCCCCCCTGAATGTGTGCCGTATTTAATATAGGAATATGTACTTTACACGGTGACGACGTCACAGATTTTCACTTTTCTCAGATCAAAATAAATATAAATTTATAAACATAAATATTAATGTGAAACCATTACTCAGAAATTCACAATAGAGAGTCATAATTTACCTTTTTTGCAGCTCTTTTTTAAGCTTTCGTTTTGAAAAATAAGTGTATTATAAATAGGGCTGTCGAACAATCCTTTTAAAAAAAAAAAGTTTTTTTTAAATCATGTTAAGTTGCAGAATTTCAATAGCTAATCGCAGCTGACCCCTTTTATTTTTTTAAAAATGACAGGTCACCAGTGGAAATAGCACGTATTTCCTCCATATGCCAAATACGGTCAAAATGACCTCATCAGGTGGAAAATAGTCAAAATCACTTTATAATAAATGTGTTAACGCTGACGGTCCTGATTATAAACAACCATTTCTCCGTTGCTAGGTAACCGCATCGTGATGGGGAAGAACCACGTGTTTCGATTTAACCACCCGGAGCAGGCGAGGCTGGAGAGGGAGCGCAGCGTCACGGCCGAGCAGCAGGGCGAGCCGGAGGACTGGAACTACGCTCAGCGGGAGCTGCTGGAGAAACAAGGCATCGACATCAAGCTGGAGATGGAGAAGAGGTGACGCACATTCACAGCAGGAAAATATAACCGTTCATACCCAAAACAATCAAATACTGCTGTGTCGACAGTGTGAGAATGTTTCACAGTTTTATATCAAATAATGATAAGCTACAAGAAATGCCATGAAGTCAGTATTTAAAAAAATCATAAATAGATAAGTCTACGTATGAAATAAATACATATGTCTATGAAAACGATCCTTTAATAAATGAATAAAAAGACATAAATACAATAAAATAAGTGCAACTAGATTCTTTAAAAAGTGTCAGTTGAAAACTATTTGATTTGTTTTTTGGGGATATCGTTTTAAAGGACTAATCAATTAAATTGATCTTGGGGGGATTTGCTATAACAAGACGTTCGAAGACTTCTGGCTTCTTTCAGGCAAAGAAATCATCAGTAATTGAAATGAATGTTAGTTTTATTGTTAAAGGAGAGAGTTATTAACACAGGAGAGAACTACTAACAAAGGAGGTAATTGATAACACAGGAGAGAACTAACATTACGTAGAGACGTGATGATAAAGGAGGGAACTTTTGAGAAAGGAGAGAACTAATAATGAAGGATTAATGATAAAGGAGAGCATTAACTAATAATGTAGGAGAGAATAATAATGAAGGAGAGAAGTTATGGTATAGGAGAAAACTCATAATAAGGGAGGGAACTGATGATGAAGGAGAAAACTAATGACAGGAAAACTTATAAAGGAGAGAACTATTGATAAATAAGAGACTGGCGATAAAGGCGAGAGCAATTGATAAAGGAAAGAACTTAGGTTGACGGAAAAAATAATAATGAAGGAGAAAACTAATGATAACTAGTGACCGATGCACTAATTGGTTAATTAATGAAGAGGTTAATTAATTGATAAATTGGTGGCTGTGTCGGTGTGTTGCAGACTTCAGGACATGGAGGTTCAGTACCGGAGAGAGAAGGAGGAGGCCGACCTGTTGCTGGAGCAACACAGACTGGTGACTTCCTGTTTGTGATCGATTCGCATCAGATCACCTGGTGTCACCTGATCTATAATCAATAACCTGTGTGTGTGTGTTCGTTCAGTATGCAGACAGCGACAGCGGTGACGACTCAGACAAACGCTCCTGTGAGGAGAGCTGGAGGCTGATCTCCTCCCTGAGAGAGAAGCTACCTGCCAACAAGGTAAACACACCTGTCCGTCTGTGTGTGTGTGTGTGTGTGTGTGTGTGTCCGTCTGTCTGTCTCTGTCTCACCTGGCTGTCTCACCTGGCTGTCTCACCTGTGTGTCTCTCCTGTGTGTCTCACCTGTGTG
>NW_024623869.1:0-2832 GCF_008729295.1 Plectropomus leopardus
GTTTTTTTGTTCTTTGTTTAATGTTCTTTGTTTATTAGTCTCAAATGTGAATTCTTAATCCATATCAATACTAATATATCACAAGACAGCACCATGTTATCCTTAGCAAAGCTGACATGTAACTCACACTGAGCTGTAAAATAAATCACACAAGCCTTTTCTCCCCTTTAACTCCCCAGTCTTAGATGAATCTACTCAAAAGCAAGACCTTTTAAATTAACTGGCTGTTAGCGGCTAACGATATGTGTGCAGTACATACAGTACAGTGTACTAACATTAGGTTACTCTGATAGCATATCTGTTATTGCTTCGTAAATCTACTAATATAGCGGCAGATAATCCAATATCTTGCTTTAATGCACATGTTAATTTAGCTAAAATATGCTGATTATAAAAACAATGATTCTTTAGACATCTTACCCTGTTTAAGCCCGTCACAAATGGTCTTCTCTGCTGCAACTCCACTGCACCGCTAGCAATTAATGCTACTTCCAGGAGCTATTAAGTCCGGGTTTGTGGGATCCGTTGTTACCAGCAGTGTTTCCACTTGACACCACCCTGCCACATTTCATGTGGATGCAGAGGATGCCGTCCACAGGTGTACGATAACACTGTGACCGGTTCTGTCTGGTGGCGTTATCAGCTGACACCAGCCAGCAGTGTTTCGTGCACACCGAAAGGTGCTTTTGGTGTTAAGCACTTACTTTAAAAGCACTGACAAAGCGACATTAATTTATGAGTTCTGAACGAGAACGGGCTGCATTTGACTGGAGGGACATTTTGAAAGATGTGACAAATAAACTCCAGCTGGCCATGTCAGAAAACAGAGCAACATCAGGCATGAGAGTCCTGAGAGACGATGTCTAGGCTTTTAGGAGATGTGTTTACAAGTTGTTTTATTCGATGTAGATCTTAACGATAATGTACCGAAAGAGTTGTAATTATGCCTTATTGAACAATCCAAATCTCCATCAAAACTTGTCATTACTAGAGTGTAGTTTGTTAGCTCAGAGGCTGGTGTTGTTGTTGTCATTTCCTGTAGATTTTGAAAGCGGTACACTCAGATAGTGGAAGCAAGAGAATCTGGCTCTAAATAGCCAACCAATGAAAGGCTTCTAGCCACAGTCCACATCTGCTGAGTAGAGAAGAATATATACAGAATATAAGTCCCAACTTTCAACATTTTAGTGTGTCATTTTTCTTATTATATTTCCTCTTAAATAACATTTCATTGTCTTGCTCCAACCACTGTGTGCAGTTTGCAATCAATGAAATGAGCACAGTCTCATTTAAATAACTTTTTATGTTGATTATTATAAAACATGTTTCAGATAGATAAAATAAACCACTAAAGAAAAACAAATCCTCAAATCAAGGTCAAAAAGTGATTCTCCTATCTGGAAAGAACTGGAAAAGTCAGACCTTTGCTAAAAATTTCAAAAAGGAGCTTTTAATCTCTCTTGGCTTCTTTCGACCCCTCTGTATCTCCCTGTCACACACACTCGAACACACATGCACAGCAGACAGGCGACCCAGGAGCATTAAAGTGGACATGGTGTACAGTCCTTGAGATGAGGGCCTTGTTGTTCCTAATTAGCTGAGTTTTGGGGAGCGGCCAAACTGCCTGATTGAAAAAAGGGGAATCAGAGAGCCGTGTTTTATAGAAGAGAGAGAGAGGGTGGTGTAGGAAAGAGAGATGGAGTTTTTGGTGATACTGGGCTTGAATACATACACACATGCACACTTCCATGTAACATCATTAATACTCTAGTGTGAGCTATGCAGAGCCTGAACACACACACTCACACACATGCACTCACACACCTACACACTGCCCTCCCTTTGACTTCAATTTTGTATTTCTCTTCCCAGTAGTACTTTCTTTTTGTTATTTCCAGCTCATCATTCAGTAGAACAGTATAACTTTGAGTTTGTTTACATTCCCCTGGTTCAAACACACACACACACACACACACACACACACACACACACACACACACACACACACTCTCTCTCTCATTAGCGTGGTATTATGTTGCCAGACAAGCTAGAGTTCAGTCCAGGAAAAGCAATCTTAAGGAGTCAAATGTGGAAGTCTAATTGGGAGCTATTTTATTTTCCAAGTCTTACATTTAACAGCACCAGATTTACAATAGAATGATTAGTATAAATACACCGTTTAACAAGATTGTGGTTTGATAAGAATGCCTCATTGTGAACCTTTATATTTCCTGCTCTTTCCTTCCTTCATCTGTCTCTTCCAGGCATCTCTTCACCTCTGAGATCATCAGTATTCTGTGAGTGACTCAATCAGTCTCAGCGCCACAGATAGCCTGTGCATGTATGTGTGATTCATTTCCTCCTACAAGGGCAGACAAACTCAGCCTTGCAAGGATGCAGTGAGGGACAGAAAGGGAGAGCACTTCCAAGCAAACCGCACAGTGACCTTAGTGACTCTTAGTGTGCTGACAATCACTCTGTGTGTGTGGTGCAGACCGGACACAGACGGATGCCATTACTGAGATTTGATAAGAAAAGACAGCTCAGGCCCGTTTGTCCATTACTGTTGTTTTTGTGTGTGAGAGTGCATATGTGTGAGCACACTGAAGGTAAAGGGTTCAGGAAAAATGGGCTGTCAAACACAACAGTGCACAGTTTCTAACAGACACACTAGGCATGGGCAACATTTTTTTTCCCAGGCAGTTCTCATGCATTGTTCGTATGTTTTCCTATGAAAGATAATGCACAAAAAATTGTACTTATCCCATGTAATCATGAGCCAATAATTCATGTGGAACCCCTGTATTTGGGAAGGCTGTGATAATGTGACCT
>NW_024623870.1:0-1534 GCF_008729295.1 Plectropomus leopardus
TGTGTGTGTGTGTGTGTGTGTGTGTGAGTGTGTGTGTGTGTGTGGGATCTGGTTGATAATAACACCGTCTGTCTGGTTCTCCTCTCAGGGACTCGGGCTGCTGCTGGGAGTCAAATGTTAATAAAAAAAAAGACTGGGAGTCTGAAGCCGAGTTGGACCTCGGGAGTCGATCTGACTCGCACGCCGTCAACCACTGTCCTGTGACGACGACCGTGTCCTCTCTACGGTAGAGATATTTGTTCAGTCTGTGCACGTTAAAAACACTCAGGTGTCAGCAGAGAATCAGTGCAGCTTTGACAAAAATGTTTCTGTCAGTGAACGGCAGCATTTCAGCTGCCGCGAATAAAGTCGTGCCGTGACAAATTATATCATATCATTTCTAGTCATGTCCTGTTATCGTTCCTTATCATATCAAGTCTTATGGTACAGTTTCATATCATATTATAGCTTACCGTATCTTATTATATTTTATCAAATCTTACCATCTTATCGTATCTTATCGTATGTTATATTTTATCGTATCTCATCGTATCGTAATGTATTGTATTGTATTTTAATGTGTCATATCATATTGAGTCACGTCGAGTCAAATCTTATCTCATCTTTATCGTATTGTATCTCATCGTGTCATATTGTATCGTTTAACCTCTTGATGTGTCTTGTCGTGTGGTATCGTATAGTTCAAGGTGAAACCACAATTATCATCATAGATCATCAGACAGATTATTTATGATTAATCAACAGCGCTCACATTTAAACAGACTTTTCAAAGTACTGCACAATTCAGGATAAAATAAAAAGATCATGAACAGGGAAATAAAGGCTTAAATGTAAGCTGAATTAAAATTATGATAATAACATGATATCTACAGCGTGGACATGTCCAACAGTCGCTCCAGCGGGGACATGTCCGACATGTGTCTCGTAGTGTGTGTATGTGTTTGCTCTTCCATTGCTTTGATCGAAATGTGTCTTAACTTTGCGCCTCAGAGGAAATGATAACAGCTCACATGTGATGACAGAGATCTTGAAACATTAGGACGTAATAAAACTGTGAGGTTGGATGTTTTTCTTTGACAAATGTATTAAAGTAATTAAAGTATTTTTTCATGCAGAGTTCCTCAGAACTGCTTCTCGCAGGTTCGTCTGCTGGCTCACGACCCGGACGGAGATCGTGTGACTTGCAGCTTCAGTTCTTCGCCTTCTGCAAACTTCAGCATGGACGAGGTAATCCGTCCCTCCTGTAAAAACACTTCATACCAGCTGTGATGATGAGCCACATCAGCCCCAAAATCTCGTTATGTTCTCGTAACTCATGTTTGATTTGAGGTGAATATATGTTGAGCTTTTATTGTGTATGTTCACATTATAGAGGGTGTTCTGGGTATATTCTTTAAAAACAGAATGATGCTCAAAAAGTCGCTCTGCTTACTGCTTTATAAAGAATTAATGTTAAAAAAAGGTTTTCAATGAGTCTTTTCTCTGTAGAACGATATCCAAAGAGACAAAAGTCTTAGTCAAAATTTACAAGAAA
>NW_024623871.1:0-309 GCF_008729295.1 Plectropomus leopardus
ACATTTTAGTTGTTTTTGTTCATTTTCTCTAAAATTCTGTTTTTGCGATTTTCCTTCTTTTTTAAAATTTTGCTCTTTTTATTATAGCAAACTTACAAATTTTCGCTTTTTTTGTTTTTAGAGTTTTTTGGCAATATTCATAGAAAACGTAAAATTTGGGGGAGATTTTTATATTTTCTTTTTTTTAAATTTTGGACTGCATGTTTTCTTCAAAATGTTTTGGCATTTCTTCTTTTTTTAAAAAACATTTGTTTTGTTCAGAAGATTTTACATTTTTAGAAATTGTTTTTTCTTGTTTGTTTTTTTTTT
>NW_024623871.1:396-1211 GCF_008729295.1 Plectropomus leopardus
GCCAAAGCTTCTTTTAAAGAGAACATGCTTTCCAAACCTGTTTTCTTAAGAAAAAATAAAAAGATTGTTATTTGCAGGTATTTTCTTTATTCTTGTAACTTTTTCCCTAAATTCTTTTATTGTTGTGCCAGTTCTTGTTTAGATGCTTGTCACCCTATTCCTTTGTTTTTGAAAGAAATCAAGCTAATTTGCTCAGCTATCAAAGGGTTAAGGAGGAATCTGTCTGTCAGGTTTATATTTTTGGGGCCTTTGCTTGAAGGTGTCAGAGTGGTTGAGTTGTCCCGCTCACCGACTCTGATCTGGATGTTGTCTCCGGTGGACGGGTCTTTGAGGTGGTCGATGGAGCTCAGCATGTCTAGGGCCATGTCGCAGATGTGGTGCGCGTGGAAGGTGGTTTTGTTGGGCACGCCGGCCACCACCATGTAGGCGTCACGAATCGTCTCCACCTGGACAGAAAGGACAGCGAACACTGAAGTGATGGACATAATATAATGTAGCTGTAATATGCATCAGCGTGTGACATTTTAGTTGTTTTTGTTCATTTTCTCTAAAATTCTGTTTTTGCGATTTTCCTTCTTTTTTAAAATTTTGCTCTTTTTATTATAGCAAACTTACAAATTTTCGCTTTTTTTGTTTTTAGAGTTTTTTGGCAATATTCATAGAAAACGTAAAATTTGGGGGAGATTTTTATATTTTCTTTTTTTTAAATTTTGGACTGCATGTTTTCTTCAAAATGTTTTGGCATTTCTTCTTTTTTTAAAAAACATTTGTTTTGTTCAGAAGATTTTACATTTTTAGAAATTGTTTTTTCTTGT
>NW_024623872.1:0-1631 GCF_008729295.1 Plectropomus leopardus
ACAGTATATATATATATATATCTACACACACACACGGGCACGGTCCTACTGAACATAGTTGATACAAAACAAGTTAAGATTAAATTAAACAAGAGCACAAATAATGCAAGATACAGGATGCAAAATGTCAATATAAATTAATACAAATAAAACACCAAAAATGACAAATGCTATATTACCAATAAAACCACAAAAAAAATAAATAAATAAAAAATACATAAAATAAGTTCAACAGAAAGATATAGAAAGAAAGATAAGAATAAGTAAAATAGATAAAAAGACTGCATCACATAAAGGCAAGTCTATAAAAATGGGTTTAAGAAGTGAGAGGTATTGATGTATTATGAGTGAATGTAGTTTCTGCTGCACTAATCTATCCTCTGTTCTCCTGCAGAGCCACTGGGCTGATGAGCTGCAGCTATGAAGAGGTCGAACCTCCACAAATGAACTTTTTTATCTTTCTTCATGAACTGTGGTACATGACACTGTCATGGAGAATTATGTAGATTATATAAAATGGATGAATGTCTTATCAAAGAGATCATGAATATAAGGTGACTTCAGAAAGTCTGTCCAGCAGAAATATGTACAAGTCCAACATTCCTCCTTTTCAGTTTTTATCATTCTGATCATGAATATTTTTAAACATTGCTACGGATATGTGTTTAATGTATTCAGTATTTGTGTGTGTGTGTGTGTGTGTGTGTGTGTGTTATTTTTAATGCATTGTGTAACAAATAAAACAAGATATCCTCCAGTTGCCACTGTCACTCTTGAACTTTGTCTTCTGAGGCCTGGAAAAGTCATGGAATTAGTAAAAATCACTGATAATTTTTGGAATAGTCATTATTAACCTGTTGTTAGCTCACAAATTGGCTTGATTTCTGTCAAAAAAAGGGAGGCAATAAACAACTTACAATACGAAATTACCCCAAAATGTGTGAGAAATTAGTAAAAAGTACACAAAAAACACCTGAAATTTGGCACAGAAAAAAACAAGGAATATAAAAGAAAATAAAAACACTCAAGGAGATGACAGGAAAGAAGTGCTTAAAAATAATTGTATGTTATTATATGTAGTTTATGGTATGCTCACCACTGGATACATATACAGACATGATGGATGGAGCCTTCTGTCTGTACTCTGCTGTCCTCCACATTTATTCATATTTTCTGAAAGATTAGGGATACAGATGAAACAGAGCAGTACCACCAAAAATGATGGGGACAGTGTAGCGTAGTTAAAGTGAGATTTGTCTGTGGGACACGACAAATTTATTTAAAAAATGAACAGAACAGAAGGACTTTGTGAAACACTGAAAAGTATTCTCTGTCCTTGTTGTAATGGTAACTCTTTGCACATTGGTTTGATTTCTTTCAAAAACATGGGGAAAAATTAGCAACTTGCTAAGAAATGTTCCACAAATTGCAAAAAAAAAATGGTAGATTTAGATTTTTTTTAAAGCTGGGGGGAAAATGTCTAGGGAAGAAAAGAAAAAAAACCTTTGTCAATAATTATAATTAAATATTTACAATAATGTTCCAAAAACTATGATTTAAAAAACTTTTTCCAAGTCATTTTTTTTTCATGTAACTAATTTTCAGGTAATTTTCCTGTAACTTTTTTATAA
>NW_024623873.1:0-1286 GCF_008729295.1 Plectropomus leopardus
TGTTAACTATACCTGGCAATAAATCTTTTTCTGATTCTGATTCTGATTCTGATTCATGGGAAGGCAGGATAAACCCAACACACTGGTCCTTTAATACTTTTTTTTCTTTTTTTGTTTTTTTTTGCATCAGTAATGATTGTAAACAAAGCAAAACAACAGGGCTATAGTTTAATTGTGGTCTGTCAAGAAACACACATAGGCTAATTTTACGTATATAAGTAAAACACATCAATATTGTAATCTAATTTATCTGTTATTTGTGGTTACAAAATACTAATGGGTCATTAAAACTGTAGAGTGAATCAAATCAATCAGTGCTGAAATACTAAAATAAAAATAATGTAATTGCATTCACAGACATTGGAAGCTGATGACCCGTTTAGCATAATTAGTACAAATGCATCTGACATATATTTTCTGTGTTTTCAACCAAATTGCGCATATATCTTTTACCATAATTAATGATTTCTTTTCTCCATATGGAGTTGGCTCCAAATTCATGACTGACATGCTTGAGCGATATAACCCTGCGAGACCTCTCATATCACCGGGGAACGGGCTGCTAGATGTGCTCAAGACAAAATCTAAATAAGGAGAAGTTTCTGTTAGTTATTATGCAGCACAACGGTGGAACCAACTGCCTGAAGGTATTAGGAATAACCCCAAAATTGCAAGTTTTTAAATTAAAAAAAAACAAAAAAACAATTGAAACCAAGGTCTTATTATTATAATTCTATATCTTGTAAATTATTTTTGAATATTCTTATACTGCTCCGTCTCTCTCTTTTTCTAATTATACAATGTTCACTTTGAATTGTGCCATTTTTATCTTTGAATTGAATTGTTCTTTTGTATTATGTTGTTTTTAGTATCTCTGTACAGCACCTTGAACCTACCAACCAAAATTAAATAAGAAATTCTTCAATAATAAAACATTGTTCTCGTGCTTTTGATATGATTTTGTAGTGTCAGACTTACTGTAAGGAAAGAAGCGAACCCTCATCAGTATTTCTCGTGCAGTCTTCAGAATCTCTACAGCCTGAAGACAAAGAACAAATTAACTTACTGCAACACAATCAAAAGGCCATCACATATTAACAGGGTACCTACAACTTATAGCAAGTGGGATTTAAGACTTTTAAATACTCTTTTAATGCCAATGGAATAGAAATATCAGACCAATTTTGAAGTAACCAATAAGCATGTGTCAACAACAATTACTGAAGGTTATGGGGGAATTTATTATATTTTTCAAAATGTATTCTAACATAAAACATGGCTCTTTG